>NC_133325.1:452528925-452696425 GCF_042186555.1 Aquarana catesbeiana
AGGGAGTTAGGACGCATGACTTTCTCAGGCTGCAGGGCTGGGCGCTGGCAGCAACTTTACCCCAGGACCAGGAGCATCACCCCCCCTAGAAGGCCGTGGCGTTCAAGGACCTGCTGAGCTGCCAGGTGAGAGACCCTGACACCCCCAGCTGACCCCTACATCCCACCCCCCCATACACCTGATTTGCCCCGCCCCAGTGATCGGGCTGCATTTATGGACACTGGTGAGGCTGCATTTATGGACACTAGTGAGGCTGCATTTATCAACACTGGTGAGGCTGCATTTATAGGCACTGTTGAGGCTGAATTTATTGGCACTGGTGAGGCTGCATTTATGGACACTGGTGAAATCTTTTCAGGTGTGCCACGAAAATTTTTACATTTTTTTTGGTGTGCCGCAAGACAAAAACGTTTGAAAAACACTGCTATACATGCTATCATCTGACTGTATAATCTTTGTACAATCTCCCTTAGATTTACCAAAATATGGGGACATGAGCTGCTCAATTAATGTGTATCCAATCAGGCAAGCCTTTGCACAACATAGTTGTTGGCAAATTATACAGTCAGATTGTAATGTGTGTGATAATATTAACAGGGACACAATGACAATAAAAACTATTTTTGTTAGAAGAATGGGTGAAGGCTGGAAACCTCTGTTATGCCGCGTACACACGACCGTAGTTTCGGCCCACAAAAGACCGATGAGAGTTTTTCCTTGGAAAATGCGACCGTGTGTATGCTCCATCGGACTTTTGCCGGCCAAATTCCAGCCAGCAAAAGATTGAGAGCATGTACTTAATTTTTCGGTCGGAAAATGCGAAAAATGCGATCGTCTGTGGCAATTCTGCCGCGAAAAATTCCTACGCATGCTCGGAAACAATTCAACGCTTGCTCGGAAGCATTGAACTTCATTTTCACGGCTTGTCGTAGTGTTGTACGTCACCGTGTTCTTGACGGTCATAAGTTCAGCGAACTTCTGCGTGACTGTGTGTATGCAAGGCAAACTTGAGCGGAATCCCGTTGGAAAAGCCGTCATATCTTTTTCCGACGAGAAGTCCGATTGTGTGTACGCGGCATAAGTTACGCTTTGTATTGCTGTCTGGTCTGCCTTGATGCCTGGGGTAAAATTATTTGTCACCAGGAAAGGGAGTGAGGGGAAATCTCCTCAAAAGGTCAGACAGCACTTGGTTCTGTGCAGAGTTTGGATCACTTGCACTCTGATCTGATATAGAAGAGTCATTGGCTCTCTTAACGTGACAATATCCTTGGTAGTTTTGATTTTAAATTAGTCTTCTGGCGTGTTTGGTATCTAGCTAGTATCTTCTTTTATATTGGTGTATTTACTTTTCATTAAGGTAACTCTATTACAGCAGGAATTATGGAATATGTTTAAAGCTGAGAGGTTGAGATTCAAGATAAAATATCAACATATGCAATAACTAAAGATTAAAGCATTAATGCAAAACTTATTATGTGAGTCAGTGGTTGCTGATTTTCAAATTCTGGGGAAAATTAGGGTGGCACGATGTTCAGTACTACTCTATTTTCTCCATACAGTCTGGGGTTTGTCAGACCTCACTGTCATCACAGTAGAGAAGAAACACTGACGTCGCTCACGTGTCCTGTTGGCTCCTTCTTCCACAGGACAGATGTTTAAGCCACAAAGGGCTAGTTTTAACCCCTGCACACAATGTCCACAGAAGAAATGCCTGCACTCCAGGCATTGTACATATTACACAACCCCACCTCAACTTTGCCCTTACTGACGCATTTTACCTGTAATGGGCTTAATCATAGAGATTGTGCGCAGTGGTGGGCAAATATTGGTATGGTAGTTGCAATATACAATACTCTTGCTACCTTCAGGCGATCCCTGAAAACATCTCTTCAGGAAAGCCTATCACGTCTCCAACTAATCTACCACCTCCAACAGCTCATTCCCCACAGTTACAACCTTTTGTACCAAATGCCCCACCCTATTAGATTGTAAGCTCTTCTGAGCAGGGCCCTCTTAATCCTCTTGTATTATAACTGTATCGTCTCCCTTTTATATTGTAAAGCGCTGCGTAAACTGTTGGCGCTATATAAATCCTGTATAATAATAATAATAATAATATTGAACAATCATTTTTTTTTCAAGATTTCATGTGGCTACTTATTATTGCACTAATAGAAATGTTCTTGATAGAAGTGACTGGCAAAGAGAGCACAGTATTCCAATTCACAGGTTTATCCGAGACCTTCCCATACAATGGAATTTTATGCTGTAGATTTTTGACCGCCTCTACAGGTACTAGTCTATCGAAAACTAAATACACTAGAAGTTTTTTATTCCGTTAAACTAAAAGGTTGCCTCACTAACATCTTCCCTGCTGTGCTATTGTGTTCTGACAAGGGGACTGCCCCCCCTTGCCAGAACACACTGGCTGCCAGTGCTGATCAGATGCTGGTTTTCCAGTATGCACGTTCGACAGACAGATAGGCTGCTGTACACATGGGCCAAATGTCAGCTGGTTTCTGTTGAACCGGCTGATACCGGCCGATATCCTTCCTGTCTTCAGAAAAGCTGTCTTGGCCGGACATACACTTTAAGATCAATTACTACTGCTTGGTGTCACAAAGAGAGGTCCCTGGGGCCCCACTGTGCATGGGGAAAGATGCTGATGGTGAATCTGCTCTATATAAAATAGAATTTTAGAAATTTTAGCTGCTCCGAATTGGAGAAACAGATCCCAAACTACTGAAAATAGGCTATTTTGCATAAGTTTAGCTGAACATTTTCTATTCACCCATCTGATTCCACCCAGCCATTTGTGTTAAGTAGATTGCATAGCTAGAGGATCATTGATACCTTGTTTGTTTTCATTTTTAGACCAAAGGCAAGTGCTGTTCACAATAGCTACAATTCTATAGGCCCTACCTTCTTCTAGCAGTTTATGATCTGTTTATATTGCAAAGAAAGCAGAATAAAAATACATGGCTCCATAGTTTTAAGACATTGGGGTTGATTTACTAAAGAACTAGACTGTTCACTTAACAAAGTAAAAGTTCACTATGCAAAGTGAATTTTACCTATACGTACTAAAAAAGGTGAAGACTTGTGCATGTCAGTCATTCAGTCTTGTGAATGAAAGCATCCTAATTTGGAATTCTCCTTGAACATAATTGGGTATTTAAAGTGAACACAGCTTTGCCTCATTTACTAAGCTCGTAAAACATTAATTTGCAAAGTGAATAGCCACTACTCAACCAACCCCATTGAATCAAACAGGTACATGGAGACCCCCTAGTTGTTCTCAGTCTTTGTCTGCATTTGTAGAGCAGGCTACAGACTATAGCTATGTTTACACTGGCTTGAACCAGTGATGGCAACTCTCAAAGTACAGAGCCTGAAAAAAAAAAAGGTAAGAGAGTATATTTCATGATTACTTGTTATCCCTGAATATACTGTATAAGAGTTAATGTGATTTAAAATTACAGCTAACCCTTAATATCTAGTATACTTATATTCTACCTGTAACTTAAAATACTTTCTTAATTTTTCTTGGTTATACTTATTTTTCCCCCCCCCCTATTATTTTCCCCATTGAATATTTACAATGCTGTGTCCGGACCACACTTTCTTTTCACATTTTACTGCTTGATAAGGTTTTTTTCTATACACAGGGAGCACCTGTGTGTGCAGAAACAAGAGATGCCTTTTATAACATCATTATATTTATTGGCATGTTGGATGTGGCATACATTACCAATTTACATTTCAACCCCATCAGACAACGTAGGTTTGATCTGCTATTAGCAATAAAACTATTTCATCAATAAAAATATTTTTATGTTTAATAAAATAACAAAAAATCTATCACATCAAGGTAAAAGAAAATCAATAAATAAATAATGTTTATAATTATGAGAGAAAGTCCGAAGTAATTTTACAATATGCTTTATACCTTTATAAGATGTCTAGGCACATAGGAAGCATGTCATTTTTATTTTCTGAGGTAATAGAGAGAATTTAACTTTAGAATTTATTGAATCTAAAATTTGTCATTTGAGAGTATCCTCATTATCATATGAAATGTATTTACGTAAAAAAAACAAAAAAAAAAACAAATCAATATGTTTTTTTTTTTTTTTTTTATTGGCTCATTTTGATGTTAAAGGAAACCACCACCACACACTTACTTTCCCTAGCTGCCACAGCTTGGTGCTCATGAGGCTTGGCAGTGCAGTGGTTAATATGTCCAGTCATACTTGTGATTGGAAAGGTGTCAGGCAGCCATGCTGGTGAGTGATACTGCCCTCTAGCCCTGGTCTAGGCCTTTAGGGAAGAACGTAGGAGTTACATTTCAATTTTCCCTTTTGATTTGAGCTCATTTATAACTGAGTGTCTTGGGGCCTGAGTGTGTGACACAATGTTAACTCCATCGGCAGCGTTTAGCACCAGGGGAGATGAATAGTCAGTCCCTACCATTGTCACCTACAAATTAATGTTATAAGTGACAAATATCTCTCTGCTGGCTAGAAGGACTCTATTGGGTTAGTCATAGAAATAAATGAAAAGAAGCACCACACAGCACTCTATAGCTGATACCCATGTTTCTTTAGTGAGTCTTTATTTTATCTGTAGGGGACCAATTCATCCTTAAAGGGAGTTTTTACACATTGTTAGATATGTATGAGAAAACTTTAGTCTAAGATGAGTGTGATATTGTGTGTTCATGTAAAAAAAATATTGTTATGTATAGTTTGTAGTTACATTAGTTACATGCATTTCAAATGTCCTGCTTAGTAATATAACATGGCAAATATAATTTTCTGTACTTCTTCCACAATAAAAATGTGATTGAAACAGCTTGCTCCTTACTGATTAAACAGCTATATTCAGCTTGCTTGTGCAGGCCATACATGGGTCTAATTCAAAGCAAATTTTCTTTCGAAAATCAGAAAATTTGTGCATTTTATGATCCAATGGTGCCACCATTGTTTCTCGAAATTCGACCAACCAAGCCTTCAATTTTGCCTCATGTTGCTACAGAAAATAATTTTTGTAGCCAGGAATCTTCTTTTCTTTCTGAGAATTTTCTTTTCTTGCGCCCATGCGCATTTCTTTTTTGATTATTTTTATTGCACGATTCTCCTATCATTGATTAGAAAATCATCTGTTTTTCCAAAAATTTACAACATGCCTGATAACTTCGATGGCCGCACGAAAACTGGCCGTTGGTGCGGCCCACTAACAGTGTGAAATACGAATGAAAATTCTTTTGGAATTTGACCCATATATGGCTAGCTTTATTCTATAACTTTAGCATAGGTGCTGCTTCAAAGTGCTACAGATTGCACTAGAGGGAAAATTTGCTGATGTCTTTTATTATTATTATTATTATTCAGGATTTGGATAGTGCCAACAGTTTGTCCATTTCTATGTGAAATACTGTCATAAAATATTGGGCAGCAGGCATGCAAAAATGGAAAAGACAAGCTCTAACAAGCAGGGCTGTCTGATTCCTCTTGTACCAAATTGTATTGTAACTGTAATACCTACCTTTATTTTGTAAAGCACTGCACAAACTGTTGGTGCTATATAAATCCTGTATTATAATAATAATAATAATAATAACAATAAATTACTTTGGAGATAAAATTACAATAACATAAAAATGTACATTCACTTACACTTACAAATAAGGTAAAATGTCCTCCTTGTAAATTTGGGCACTAACTTCATTTCACATGTATATTAGGAAGACAGCTGATAATATTGGAAATATTTTGCAGGCGATCTGCATATATTATCTTGAAGTGTTTGTTACCCTAAAAAAAAAAAAAAAAAATGGATCCTGTTCCTTTAAAGCATGCTACACAGCACAGAGCTTGTGCTGTGTAATTTAGCCTTCTGTACCACCAGAAATACCTGCCTGGCTATGCCCTCCCCTCTGTAAACTGACCACAGTTTATCATGGGTGCTGAGCCCTGACACCATGGTCAGTTTATGTGCCTCTATCATCCGCAATGTCTCCTGTCCTCCTCTGTCCTACCCTCCAACCTCTCCCCCCTCCCTCCCTGCCTGTCAGCTCTGTGTTCGTGCCCGCCCCCTCCCCTCCTGCTGCTGAAATTACTGTTAATTTTTTACACTATCCCCTCTGTTTATTAATGTAAGCTGCCCCAGTGACTGTGCCTTATAAAAAAAAATGTAGCTATATACCTGATTTCAGAGTGCTGCTCGGCGATCAAGTGACCAGTCGCCTCTCTCCTCCTCCTCTCCTGACTGACATCAGTGGGGGTTTCTCGGCCCCGCCCGCTGCAGCTGTCGAGCCGAGAGAGGAGAGAGGCAGTGGGTCACGTGAGTGCCGAGAGGCACTCTGGTATCAGGTATATAGCTGCATTTTTTTTTATAAGGCACAGACACTGGGGAAGCTTACATTAATAAACAGAGAGGATAGTGTAAATTGTACATAGTGGGTTAACAACCACTTTAAGGGCTCAAATAAAAAAGGTAGAACTCCAGACTGCAGTAACTGTTGCAGCAGTACATGAAGGACTGCATTTGACAAACTGTTGAATTTCATAACCGAGGCTTTGGCACTTTTAGTCTACAAAAGGCTCGTCTTTATTGCAAACAATGTTGATAGGGGAGAAGTGAAAGCAAGGGGCTACTTTTATGTGAAGAGGGCTAAAGTTACAGGGAGAGTTAGGGTGAAGGCTAGTGCTGGGACTAAGGTTATGGGGTGGTTTAGTGTTAGGATTAAAGTGAATGTAAAGTCTCGTTTTTTTTGGTATTAAAATAACAAACATGTCATACTTACCTGTTCTGTGTAATGGTTTTGGGGCAACCCAGATCCTCCTCTTTGTGGGAACCTGGCTGGAGCTCCTGGCCCCTCCCTCCTGTTGAGTGCCCCCACAGCTAGCAGCTTGCTATGGTGCACCCAAGCTGAGCTGCAGCTCTGTGTGTCCATTCAGACACGGAGCCATGCTTAGGCCACGCCCCTCTCTCTCCTCATTGGCTGACTGAGTTTGATTGACAGCTGCAGGAGCCAATGGCACTGCTGCTGTGTCTCAGCCAATCAAGAGGGAGAGTCCCAGATGACCAAGCCATTCGTGGACATCACTGGATAGAGAGGGACCATAGGTAAGTGTTAGGGGGGCTGCTGCACACAGAATGCTTTTTATGCTAATGCATAGAATGCGTTAAGATAAAAAACCTTCTGCCTTTACAACTACTTTAAGGTTACTGGGAAGTTTGGTGTTAGCGTAACAGGAAGAGTAAAGCTGGCTATACACTAGTAGATTTTTTAACAAGGGTTTGTACGAACATTCCTATAAATAATTGTATGAAAATTCTCAGTGCATTTGATGGCTTGACAAATGTTGTTTGAAGTACTTCAAAATTCTGTTAATGTGAGGGTTATATTTAGGGTCAGGGTTACAGGGAGGCTGAGTGTTCAGGTTTCAAAGAGGGCTAGTGTTAGGGTTAAAAGGAGGATTAGTGTGAGAGATAGTATTACAGTTACAGGGAAGTCCTAGGGAAGGGCACAGTTCGCTACTGAAAACTATAATTCTTCTGGTGCTAAAAGCTAATACATCGTTCTTTTAAAGACCAGAAGATTTTCTGGCCATGTTGGAAAATGTATCTAAACGTTCCTTTTAACCTGACAAAAGGTGTAACTATTTTGCAAAAGCAATAAAAATTCAGTTCCTGCAAGCACTTGAAGAAGAAACTGAAAAGTTGCATTAAAAAAATCATTCAAGAGAAACGGGAGACATAGTTCTTCTAGAATTCACAAGCCATCTATGCACGGTCTATGTCCAAAATATGCATTTTTAATAGATATTTATTTTTTTATTTTATTTTCTTTTGAGGCCTGCATCATAAACTTTACAAGGTACATAGAAATATTTGTATCTGTTCTTGCCTCCAAGTAGTTTACAATCGAATGTTCTGATCACAAATTAGGTCCAATTTCATCAGAAGTTCTTATAGGGGATTACTCAACAACACACCACATATTGGCTTTTTCAGTCATTTGTAGAGTGGTGTTACATCATTGACAGCGAGTCCCTGAATGATTGCTATGCTCGCTGCGCACCATTGTCTTCGGCACTGATTTATTGGCGAAGAATCTAATGGCAGACCTACTTTAACTTTATCACACTATAGGATAAATTTACAAAATTTACTAAGCTATAAATGATTGTTATTTGCCATAACAACCAATATTTTCATCAATAAGTGCCAACAAAACACAATTGTTATTGCCTGTAACATGTTATAGCTTAGTGAATTGAGCCCATAGGGAACACATACAGGTAGGCTGTGTGAGGAAAGACAGCTTACTGACTAAGTTGTCAAAAGATTACTTAATTGACATGAGGAAGACAATATGTGGCTTTTTAGGCACATTTAGGGTTAAGAGTATAGAAAGGGTCATTCAAAGCTGAAATACTTTTGAAATAGACAAGTTGATTATTAAAAAGAAATGTAAAAAAGCAGCCCCAAGGCTCAGCCATTTCACATACAGTTGTCAAAATGTTGCTGAAAGATCAGAGGCCAGGAAAGTGAGTCTGGCCTCGGGGAGAGCATGTTCTTCAGGCTTTCCCAGGTGTGCACTTGCCAGCGATAACGCGCTTACCTGGGAACTAAATCTTTCTGCCAAAACCTAGCAGAGCCGCTGGGGAGATGGGATACAGAGGCAAAGGAACAATGCGAGAATCAGAAAGAGGGCAAGAACATGGGAAGAGAATAAACACATGCAGGTGATGAAGAGCGAGCTGAGACAAGGCTGCCTGAAGACTAATCAGAGGAGAGTTCATACAAAAGTTGTTATATTAACCTTGATTTACAGAGAGTATTTACATTTAAAGGACAAAAACTGATATTTGTTATATGTTGAGGCCTTTATTGAAAGAGAGAAATAGGGCTGAAGCTCTTTTGGCCCTACTTCTTTTGTGGGTCATAGGAGTGCACTTTGTTCTGCAGGAGGGGCAGGAGCAGCTGGCTCAGGATCTCAGCGGTGTCAGACATCTGGGTAGAGTGGATAAAGTAAGGGAGTTCATAAACTGCTTGGAGTGGTGCTTTAAAAAAAACTATAGTTCCCCTTTAGCAGCACAGAGCAATGATATACTATATCAAAATCCAGGACAAGCAATCCAATGTTATATATTCATAGCAGAAAGATAGTTTCTAGTTGGTTAACAGTACAGTGGGATAAACTTTCTAAATACAGTACTAGGTCAAAAGATTAAAAATTGATGTGCTATATGTGTATTACACATGATCACCAATCAAATGTTAAAATGACCAATGCCATTTCTCTTGCTATCCCATCTAAGAGTACCTGTGCATAGAGGGTGTTGTATTGCTCACTTTCTCAGTTCACAAGTTCCTAGCTATCCCTAGATAGCAGGTGTAACTCTATGTAAAAAAAAGTAGCTTTGGCGTAATATTAACTACAAAGATACAATTACATCATCAATCCTTTCCCAGTTGGAAGGAATTATTATTTTATTCCTGTTAGCTGAATGTTGACTGTGCTATGCAGTGCTGGGACAAGATCATCTGGTGCCCAGGGCAAAGATGCCAAATTGTGCCCCCTCCCCCTTCATTATGTACGAGCTTAGGAGGAGGAGGGGGGGAGAGAGCACAGCCCGCACCTTTTCCAGGTTCTCTCTTCCTCTCCTCGCCGCTTCTAATGCTGGGCTGACAGAAGTAGTGGTGTTGCTGTCACTACTCCTGCCAGCCTTGAAGTAAAAGGAACTTGCGGTGCCCCATCTCTACAATATACGCTGTACCCAGGGCAGCCGCCCCTTCTGCCCACACCTTGTCCTGACCCTGGTGCTATGCGATCCTATGACTGGCAGTTAACTGGCAACCAATAAAAAAAATTACAACCAGTCAGGAAAGGACTGTATCCAGGCAGACATACTACACAGACACTTTGCTGCTGTGGACATCTGATTTCTGAAAGTAAAGTTGACAGCATTGTTACAGCTACCATCCAGGGATTGCTGGAGAGCTGTGACAAGAAAAGGGGAGTATTAAAGTGTGTAAAGCAGGCTTTGTGCACTGGTACTGTTAGATAAGATGAGAAAATAAAAGAAAGAGTCAAGCTGGCCATACATGAGTTGATATTCCCAGTCCCTGCTGAGACGGCCAAATTTCAATCCCCATATGGGCACTTTGATTTTACAGAAGTCGATCTACCGAATTCAGGCAAAAATTCGGACCTGATTCGCACCTAAATCGGTGAACAGGGAGCCCCAGCCACAGCATGTGTGAACAAAGCCTTAAACAGCATATAGAGGAGGTAAAAACAGCTCACACATCAGAGACATTTGTGCCCTACCTGTGATAGTCATATGTCACTGCTCTCTGAATATATCATCACTCCGGGAGCGGTACAATACTAACAATACTAAGATGAGAATGTAGTTGTTTACTCTTGCTATGAAGTAATAATTTGTATATCCGTAATGGCACTGTTTATTCTGCATATTTCAGGAAAAAGAGAACTGTGTTTGAAAAGCACATGGAATAGATCATCAGGGTACCGCTATGTTTACATGCTTGGGGAATAAAAAGGTTCACTGTAAAATATATATTTGCATTGTACAGTACATATAGCTGTAACAACCCAAGTATTCATTAAATGCCAGATTTAGTGATATATCTAATATTCTGAAGAACTATGAAGGAAAAATGCAGATGCTGGCAAGGATGTGAAAACGGATGTTTAGGATACAAAAATCTCACAAATACAGTTCAGCAAAGACTGTCATGTTTGGGATGAACACACACAGCGAAGGAGACTGGGGTAAATTTCCTGGGCAAGTGCCTTAAGTGCCATGGTCTACAAGTGCCCAATTTAACAATATTATTTGCAAACTGATCTGAAATGTCACCTGACTGCTCGCTGGAACTTGGGATGTGAAAGGAAGGATATGCTGGAAATGGGTCCCTACCTATTTGATTTCTGCAAATTTGTTGGCTGCCCACCGATCAGACATTGGTAATGGTTGGATTATAGGGCATGGACAAGCTCAAAGCCCTCTTTGCTCTGCTTGAAACATGCATGATGATCTGCTTTATTTTCTTAGTTGATGTGTCTATTTAACTGGATTATGGATGACCACTGAGGGCTTCCTGTACCTTTTGCATATAACTCACCGTATGAGAGCCTCCTAGCTCTTCACTCCCCCTACATGGGAAAGAGACGACACACATTTTATAATTCCAGTAAATACTTGGTTTTAAGGGTTTCAACATTCTGATTGCTCACATGTACTCCTGATGAAAATGTATCTATTGAAATGCTTTGTGTACACATGTGGAGTGTATTGGATCTATACAATAATTGAACTATGTAAGCAATATTTTAGCATTTGGTCTGTGTTTGGTTTTTATTGAATGTTCCAATAAAATGTATGGTTTTTATATATGCAGCATTCTCTTAATTTCTATATGTTCCTCAAAAAATCCCTCGTTTCCACTATTATTGTTTGTATATGCTTAATTTAAGGATGAGGACATATAGCACACAGTATATTAAATATTCCTTTTCTTCGTGTTTCAAATTCTGTCCCCCGTGGTGGCCACAAAGACACCAAGCAAGGGTGTTGTGTGGTAGCTGCAGTTATGAATATCTGCAGCATCCTCAGAAGATGCATGGTCATGAATGCCTGCAGAGTCCTCAGCAGATGCATGGTTTTGAATATCTGTAGCATCCTCAGCAGATACATGGTCATGAATACCGTCAGAGTACTCAGAGTACTCAGCAGATACATGATCATCAATACCCGCAGAGTTCTCAGAAAATGCATGTGGGGGTATGACTGGTGGAAATGTTTGGATGTTTAATTGTTTGGTAATTAAAAAAGATAACAAGATCATTTAACCAAAAACAGTGGTAACTTTTATGCATGGTTTAGAGTTACTACTGGTTTTGTGCACCTACAAAAAAAGCTAAAAAAGATGTGCATGTATAAGTGAAAATGTGGTTTGAATCTGGTAAAAAAAATAGCTGATATAGCCAGTGAGATGCATGAGAACAATTTACCTCAGTGTGATATATTTTTTGAATGATCACTTGCTCAAACAGCAGTAAATTGAGAACACGGTCAAATAACAGTTCAGTAAGAAACAATAGAATATCCTGGTACGTCATGTGTCTAAGGTGCACAAGACTTTGCCTTGCAGCATATGATTACAAAAACAAATAAAGAAAAATGAAAAAGGAAAAAGATTTAGAGAATGGGAATGCTAAAGGCAAAAATTCCATTAAAATTTTCTATATTTTGTGTGAAGGAAATGGATAGTCACACTTGTCTCCTGTTCAGCCTTCATGCATTGCAGTTTTTAGTAAATCACATAATCACTGCAAAAGAAAGTATCATTTTATTTCCTGCCGTATTTTATATGAGCCCGTCTATCCAGTGGAGGGGAATGCAACTACTTTCATTTGGATGTCTCCGGCAAATTAAAATGCTGCCAATCAGCATTTGTTTTTAATAACTTTCCTTTTCAAATAGTTTGCTAAATAACCAACTTTAGCAACTGAGCAAATAAATTGGCATTCATATCTCTATTTGCACCAAACAGAAGCTTACTGATGTTAATGAGGTCAGGCGCATGGGTTTCTGTTATATCACCTGTGTCGGCTTAACTTTAACAGAGGTCCCTGTATATTATAACATCCTTGGTCTGGATCTGCTATTCCTATATAAGGATCCGCTGACCTCTAGAGTCAGCTGCTAGTATCACACTGTAATGTAAAATTATGTATGTCACTTCCTGACTCGGGGGTTGTTGGGAAAAGATTCTGGAAGGAAACAGTGGAGAGAGGGAAGGTCTCAGCCGCATGTCCTGTCCGTGCTACTAATACCAAATCAGAAGAGATGATTATTGCCATAAAACTATGACTGCATTCCAAACTGGAATACATATTTATACCCAGGTATACGTGCACAATTCCCCCAGGACTTATATTTGATCCTTTACTGATAATATCTGTTTGTACATTGAATATATGTACTGTTATTAATAATTTCCTATATAAAGTTTGTATTATTAATATACTTGTGTGAATCTATATGCTTATGGTTAATGTTATGTGCTGGTTGCAGTAGTTCTGAACTATCTGTACTATCTGACGAGTGTCATCTGAACAAAATGAAATCTAGAGTCAGTCATCTTTGACTCTGGCTATTATGGTGTGTCACCAGACACAGACTCACACTGTAGAGAGCATACATGAGCAAAGTAATAGAAGCCCCTCCCAAGTATCTTTCCCTGCAGATGCCATATAACAGGTAAAGATCATGTTACCACACAACAGCGCTGCAGGAATAAGGTACTTATACAGTGGCATGATATATATGATTTATGTTAATAATTAATGGGAATTAACATTTCTCTGTTTAATATGACTTTAGGTAATTAATAATAAAATGTTTGACCTATAAGATTGCATGCCCGTCTAACGCCCATACTATAAAAACGTATAAAATAAATATTAAAACTTCAAGCTTGTGAAATTATACTGTAGTGCCCTGGGGTTTAGTCAGGGAACTCCTCACCAAATTCCTTGTCAGGAGTAGCTACTGTAGATAGTTGTTAGAGATCCATTGATTTCCCCCTAAGTTTGGCCTTGTTGTACTTTTCTCTTCTGCCACTAGGTGGCTAGGCACTTGGTGGCATTAGATGTGAGAAGGACATTTCAAGGTCAAGTTTTGGGTATATGGGATATCTCAGCCAATGGGCAGGGGTTTTCTTGAATCCCTTAGCCTGCTGGGAGAACCTATATATTTGGGTGGAGTCAGGTGATCTATGTACTGTGCCACCCGGACGGCTGTCTGGGTGGATGTGTGTCATCTGCCCCGGGCTGCTAGGCCGGAGATTGGGCCTATCCTGGGGCATCTGGCTGCCAGGCTGTGTGAGGGCCTACCCAGAAGTAAGAGGGCAGTGCAGGGTTAGGACTTCAGCTTGCAGTCCAACCAAAAGTGACGGTTCTGCCGGCCAGAGAACCTGTCGTGGTCAGAGGTAGAAGGGAAACTGTCACCACTAAGGGACCAACCACCTTTACCAGGGACCACAGTAAGTAACTGAAGCAAGTACCGGAGCAACATTCTCACCGAACGGGCACGGTGGAGAATCAGGAAACTTTAGGCGGTGATCAAGTCAGGGACCCAACCAGCGGAGGTGACGCTTGCAGAGCAGCCTTGTGTGTCAAGCCAGGGACTGAGCAGTCAGCAGGGGTGAAGCTTGAAAGGTATCTGGAGTGCCAAGCTAGGGACCCAGCAGGGAAGCGTGGGTGACGCTTGAGGGAGATACCACCGTAAAAGCCTTGAGGAGCTCACGGGATTCAGAGTCAGTGAATCAGAGAGTCCACTGAGAGACTGGGAGCTCAAGGGGCTGAAGAGCTACAAGTGGACATTGTAGTGAAGCTAAGAGAACTGTTGAACTTTGCGTTAGGAACTGTTAAATACTGTTGCCATAGGAGACAGCAAACCTGCACGTGCAGAAGTGGCACCTTGCTGAGGCCTTTCACTGTACGGCTGTCTTCCTATTGAAGTCTCAGAGTCTGCCTATTGATATTGCAACCACTTAGGGGTGTCCTGGCCCTAACCCTCTTTCCTTTGCAAAATATAAAAAGGACTGTTAAAAGAAATAAAACCTCTTTTGCATCCAAGAAGTGTCTGGCGCCCAATGACTTTCACCATCGTTGCACCCACTATGCCTCACAAACCCACTACATATTGAAGGATGTCAGCGGTCTGTGGCCTCAAAGGTTCTCATTAGACTGGAAGAGGTTAGAGATTCTGCTACAATACTAAAATCAAATGCCCACACATAGCGTTCTTTTGGCTTACTGGAAATATCTATCACTGCCACAATTATCTGTGCCACAATCATTATCACAATTGGAGATACCCAAATCGATCCATAAAGCAAGTGAGTAGAAAAGTCGTCAAACCCACAATTTTATTAATATATATATATATATATATATATATATATATTTACACAATTTTGTCCAATCTGTGGTGACTTAAACAATTTATGGTCACACTTTTTAGATTATTGATCTGCATGAAAATATTTATGCTAAACCATGTTATGGTCTGGGGCTGTATGAGTGCTGCAGGCACTGGGGAGCTACAGTTCATTGAGGGAACCATGAATGCCAACATGTACTGTGACATACTGAAGCAGAGCATGATCCCCTCCCTTCGGAGACTGGGCCGCAGGGCAGTATTCCAACATGATAACAACAAACACACCTCCAAGACGACCACTGCCTTGCTAAAGAAGCTGAGGGGAAAAGTGATGGACTGGCCAAGCATGTCTCCAGATCTAAACCCTATTGAGCATCTGTGGGACATCCTCAAACGGAAGTTGGAGGAGCGCAAGGTCTCTAACATCCACCAACTCAGTGACATCGTCATGGAGGAGTGGAAGAGGATTCCAGTGGCAAACTGTGAAGCTCTGGTGAACTCCATACCCAAGAGGGTTAAGGCAGTGCTGGAAAAAAATGGTGGCCACGCAAAATATTGACACTTTAGGTCCAATTAGGACATTTTCACTTAGGGGCGTACTCTCTTTTGTTGCCAGTGGTTTTAACATTATTCGCTGTGTGTTGAGTTATTTTGAGGGGACAGCAAATTTACAGTTATACAAGCTGTACACTCACTACTTTACATTAAAACAAAGTGTCTTTTCTTTAGTGTTGTCACATGAAAAGATATAATAAAATATTTACAAAAATGTGAGGGGTGTACTCACTTTTGTGAGATACTGTATGTGTTACTTGGTACCTAAATATAGATACCCTGTTTTGGTATTATGTACCTGTATACTTCGGTTCAGAATTGACCGACACTATAACCCTGAACACGGGACGCTCATACTTCTTCAGAGAACAGGCTCAACCCAAGGACCACCCAGTAGCCTCCTGTTTAGTCTTGCCAGAGTGCCACATGTCCCCGAACAGAGATCCACAATCCCAACACACATGGGGCTTGTGGTCACAGGGATCTCGATCCTACATTCACTCCTTTGAGAACCTAGACAGCCACCTGTCAGGAACCACGAATCAGACGGAGACAGAAAATGCAGTAAAAATAACACCATTTAATATAGTGGTAAAAATTGTAAAAATAGAAAACGTAGTCAAAACATAGCCAGGGTTCAGTAACCAAATTGGGTAGTCAGAACAAGCCAGGAAATCAGGGAGCCAGAGATCAGCGTAGTCAGAGCAGCAGACAGGATCAGGAACCAGAAGTGACATCAGCCAGGCAAGTCTTCAACAGGAACACAGCAGAGAGTCTCTAGATATGTTGACCAAGGCGAAAGCACAGAAGATCTAATCCAGGAAGCTTAAATAGCCAGCAGGGCTTGTTAACGAGCAGGATATGATCACCAGGTGAGTCACTGTGGAATACTGAGTAATGGCAATTAACCGACATCTAACCCCACTCTACTTTGCTCAAGATCTTCCTTCAGCAGATTTCCATCTGAATAAAAACTTGAACAAGAATTCTCTTTCATCCTTTAAGAGTGGAGCAGGTGGTCACTCTGTCGCTCTATTAAGTTGCTACAGGTAAGCTTTCTTCCCTGGGTAATTCTAGCTTACAAATAGGGGACATTTTCCCCAAAAAGGTACTCACAATGAATGAATGAATGATTTGTAAAGCGCTGCAAATGCGAACTGAATCGCCTCAAGGCGCTAGATGCATTGTCTGTAGTCAGCTTCTAGAAAAGGAAGGTCTTTAGTTTTTTCCTGAAGGCCTGGTGGTTTTCTTCCATGCGGATGTTGGTTGGGAGAGCATTCCATAGTCGAGGTCCTTGGACTGCGAATCGTCGTTCTCCCTTAGCTTTGTAGCGGTATTTGGGAACGATAAGGAGGTTTTGGTTAGCTGATCGAAGACTGCGATTCGGTGTGTAGTGCTTTATTTTCTCCCTGAGATATAGTGGAGTGTTTCCTTGTATGCATTTGTGGGTGAGGCAGAGGGTCTTGAATGTGATCCGATTCTTCACGGTTAGCCAATGAAGGCTCTTTAGGGATGGGGAGATGGATTCCCAGGGTTTTTTTCCTGTTAAGAGCCTTGCCGCCGTGTTTTGGATGAGTTGCAAGCGCGCAAGCTGATATTGTGGTAGTCCTACGTAGAGCGAATTTGCGTAGTCGAGTTGGGAATTGATGATTGTTCCCACAACTGCCGCTTTGTCCTCTTCTGGAATGAAGGGGGTGAGTCTGCGAAGCAGGCGGAGGAGATGGTGGGTTCCGCTCACCACTGATCCTATTTGTGCATCCATTGTCATTCCTGAGTCAAAGATGACTCCGAGACTCTTGGCTTTGGTGCTAGGAGAGATGGTCTGTCCGAGGATGGTGGGAGGTGTCCACGGAGTCTTTATTTTGGAATTTTTGTTAGCTTGCAGAAGAAGTTCTGTTTTTGATCCGTTGAGTTTGAGGGAGCTAGTGGTCATCCAGTCATCTATTAAAGTGAGGCATTTCTGTAATTGCTGATGAAGGTCTTTTTGTCCGTTGATGCGAAGGTAGAGTTGGGTGTCGTCAGCGTATGAGTGGAAGCAGAGATCGGTTTTCCTGATGATATTGAGAAGTGGGCGGATGTAGATGTTAAATAGCACTGGTGACAAGGGTGAGCCCCGAGGGACTCCACAGGAGACTGCCCGAGTTTCCGAGGTGAATGTTCCTAGTTTCACTGTCTGGGAGTGATTCTCTAAGAAGGATGTAAACCATTTTAGAGCAGAATCTGTAGCTCCTGCAACTTCTGCGAGGCGGACAAGTATTGTGGTCCACTGTATCGAATGCTGCATTGAGGTCTAACAGTACCAGGAGACTCGGTTCTCCGTCATCTGCTGCTTCAAGGGCGTCGTCCCATATTTTGAGAAGTGCTGTTTCTGTGCCATGGCCTGGGTGGAAGCCTGATTGCAGAGGGTCCAGGAGTTGGTGAGTGTCCAGGTGGCGTTGTAGCTGTTGTACTACTGCTTTCTCTATAATCTTGGAGATGGTGTTGAGGCTTGTTATTGGTCTGCGGCAGTTAGGGTCCTTAGGGTCGAGATTTAGTTTCTTTAGCAGGGGTTTGACAATGCCTTGCTTGAGGGAGGTTGGCACAGTCCCTTCTTTGAATGATTGATTTATGAGATGTGTTAGGGTAGGGGCCAAGATGTCGGAACATTCTTTAAACAGTTTGGTGGGGATGATGTCCTTCGGTGATGTGCTGTCTCGAAGGCTTCTGATGATGTTTTTAGTGGTGTCCGTAGTGATTGGGGACAAAAAGAAATTCGGTGGTTGAGTGATGTTCGTGTCGATATCCTCTTTTTGCTTTGGTTGAGTGAGGTTGGTTGATATTTTCTGATGAATTGCTTTCCGAATGTTGTCGATTTTGTCGATGAAGAAATCTGATAACTCGTTGCAGAATTCTTGAGTATCGTTTGCTGGGGGCTCTAAGCAGGTAGGGTTCATTGACTGAGCAACTATTTTGAAAAGTTCCCGCGGGCGGTTTAAAGCGGATGAGATGGTGTCTGAGAAATGCTCTTTTTTGGCTTTGAAGATTGCCTTGTGGTATTTCACAGTGAGTGCTTTGTAGTTAGCATGGTTTTCCTTGGTGGGATTTCTTCTCCATGCTCTCTCAGCTCTTCTACGTTCTTGCTTGAGTAGGGTGAGAGTGCCATTAAACCAACTCGAGTTTTTTTTGCGGACGAGTGTTCTGCGTTTTGGCGCCACTGAGTCTGCTGTTTGTAGTAGAACATTGTTTAGGGAGTTGAGTGTTTGTTCCGTTGAGAGGTTTGAGTTTAGCAAAAGAATTTTGCTTGATAATGTAGTTTTGAAGAGTTCAGAGTGTAGTTTCTTTTGAGATCTATTCCAGTGTGTTGCTGTTGCGCGTTTCTGTTTTTGGAGGATGGTGTTAGTGGTGATTTTAAATTTGATAGCATGGTGGTCCGTCCATGGAGTGCTGTCAAATACGTTGATGTCCATATTCTGTTTGAAGATGAGATCTAAAGTGTGTCCTGAACTGTGCGTGGGAGCATTTATCAGTTGTCGAAGGCCAAGTTCTTCCATTTGGTTGACGCAGGCGGTTGCGATAGAGTCTTGGGCAGAGTTTGCCCACAGGTTAAAATCCCCAAGTACCAGAAGGTTTTTGGTTTTCAAGATGTGCATTGAGAAGAATTCAGTGAGCGGAGTAAGGAGATTGGTCTTTGGTCCAGGTGGTCTGTAGCATAGTAGTATGTGAATGGTGTCTTGAGGTGTTGTTTGAAGATGCAGTGAGAGTGTTTCCATGAAGGGCACTGAGTTCTGTAAGTTTGGTTTGGTGAACCCAAGGTGCGATTTGAAAATCACTGCTGGGCCTCCTCCTTTTTTTCCTATTCTATACTCGGATAGGATACTGTAGTTCTCGGGCACCAATTCAGTTAGGATGGTGTTGCAGTCGGATGTTAGCCAGCTTTCTGTAATGAAGAGGCAGTCTATGTTGTTTTCGATGATGAAGTCATGGATTTCCAGCCTGTGCTTGACTGCAGATCTGGTGTTGATCAGGGCGCATGCTAGTTGTTGCTGTTGGATCGGTGTCTCCCTGCATTTGATGGTTGATTGTGGGTTGGTCCTTAGTAATTGTTCTTTTTTTAGTCTTTTTTGAGTGGTGGTCGGTAAAGTTGCGGCAGTGTTTCTTAGCCTGTGGAGGGTGTCTGCTGTGTATTTGAAGTTGCCATGATGAGGAAGACGGCATTGCTTGAAGGAAGGGTGTTCTGATGATGGTACTGATGTGGCGATGATACACTTGCAGGGGGATGGAGGGATCAGATGGCTGACCACTGCTTCTGGAGTGGTGAGGGTGATGGGCTGAGTGTTTGGAGCGGAGGTACTGGAGGAGGTGAGGCTGCCTACCCCCCTCTCGTTGATCCAGAGGAAGGCGAAAAACCCCTAGCTGTGCAGATGGTCCAGGAGACGAATGGAGGGGGAGCTGACGCTACTTACGGTAGGTGGTGCGGTGGCTGCGTCTCGGGTGATTTGAGGTGGACTAGCTTCCGGTGAATATCCAGTGCCCCTGCGGTGAGGTCCAGTAGCGGGAGGGGTGATTCCAGGTGTGGAGGGGCACGGGGCTCTGTTGGACAGTGGGAGGGGGTATGGGTGGCTGGCTGCTGGAGCTATGCCGCAGCCGTAGTCTGTCCCACCGAATCTAGCGGCTAGAACGAGGTGATTTAGACCGCGGCTGTGGTGGTGCCCAGGGGCGGGGGGCTGGATGGAGGGACCTAGGGGATGGTGGGTCCAACCGGGAGGTGACGCGGCTGGGGGCTAGTGGCCTCAGGAGGGGTTCCTAGGCTGCTGCACCGTTCGGCACTGGGTGTGCCAATATGGCCGCCGGCTGGGCCCGAGCCGCGGGCTGGCCGGCGGTGGGAATACCAAGATAGCCGCCGGCTAGGCCCGAGCCGCGGGGTTTCCTACGTTGTTACCCGGACCGTCCGATGATGGTGGGCGGGTAAGTCCGGTGAGGATGGTCGAGCAATGCACGACACAGTCCCAATTTCCAGCCCTTGTTAAGATGGATTCCCCTCCAGGTAAGTCCCAGTGCTCCCTGGAGCACACAGTATAGGCAACCTTTATATTCTGGCTTTCAGCAGTGCCACCAGGAGATATGGAGTCCATCACTCCTGGGTTCTCAGCTGCATAGCTATCGTCTTGTGATGCAGATTGTGAACTTTTATATAACACCTGTGCCCAAATGGGTGCCATAATCCCACAAGAGTTTGGTTAACTGTGACATGGACCTCCCCAAGATGGTGCCCAGAACCTTTAATATTAGTCGTATGCTTGGTTCCACCTAGTACCAGTGACAAGGGGACGGGACCTTCCTTGAAATTATCCCACATACTGTAGCTCTAATAAGAACATACAGTATGGGGACATTCAATGGTCCCAAAGAGAACTACACAGAAATGTAATTAAAGGATTATTATAATTGGGCCTGAACATCCTGTCACACATGGAGACAGTGAAACGCTAACCCCTTGCAGATGTCACTGCTTCACCAACTGGATGAGCAAGGTGTTGCTCTTTCACCAGTGACTTACAACTTGAAGCATTTTCAGCAGAGAAACATCTTAAAGATGTACAGTAAGTCACCAGTGCGAGAGTAATGCTTTGCTCATCCAGCCAGTGAGCAATTCACACGCATGCAAGTAAAGGTGCTTCTTGTTTTTTTTTAACCACTTCCCGCCCGGCCTATAGCAGAATGACATCCGGACAGTGGTTCAGTTATCCTGACTTATGACGTCTTTCAGGATAACAGCTGGCACGCACCCTCGGGGGCGCGCAGCATGGCGATCGGTGGATCGTCGTATCAGTCTGACACACCGCAACACGATCTCGGTAGAGAGCCTCTGGCGGAAGTGATCACAGTGTCAACAGGAAAAGACGTGTATTGGCTTTTCCTCACTTGCATCTCAGGAGAGCCGATCGGCTGCTCTCCTGTCGGGGGGGTCTGCGCTGATTGATTATCAGCGCAGCCCCCCCGAGGATGCCCACCCAGGACCACCAGGGATGCTACCAGGACCACCAGGGATTGCTACCACTGATGACCACCAGGTATGCCACCCATGGCCACCAGGGTTGCCAATCTGTGCCCAAAATCAATGCCAGTCAGTGCCCACAAATGGTGCCAGTCAGTGCCCATCACTAATGCCTGCCAGTGTCTCCTTATCAGTGATGCCCATCAGTGCCACTCATCAGTGCCACCTATTAGTGCCCATATGTGCCCATCAGTGCCACTCAAAAGTACCCATCAGTGCAGCCTTTCAGTGCCCATCAGTGCCACCTATCAGTGCCCATCAGTGCCACCTATGAGTGCCTGTCAGTGCTGCATACCAGTGCCACCTATCAGTGCCGCCTATCAGTGCCTATCAGTGCTGCCTATTAGTGCCCATCATCAGTGCCCATCAGTGCCACCTGATTGGTGCCACCTCATCAGTGCCCATCAGTGAAGGAGAAAACGTACTTATTTACAAAATTTTATAACAGAAGCAAAGAAAAACTTTTTTTTTTTTCAAAATTTTCAGTCTTTTTTTATTTGTTGCGCAAAAAATAAAAACCCCAGCATTGAGCAAATACCACCAAAAGAAAGCTCTATTTGTGGGAACGAAATTATAAAAAAATTGTTTGGGTAAGGTGTAGCAAGACCATGCAATTGTCATTCAAAGTGCGACAGCGCTGAAAGCTGAAAATTGGCCTGGGCAGGAAGGGGGGAAAGTGTCTGGTATTGAAGTGGTTAATGATCCTGTCATTGGCAAATCCTCACTTGCAACAGGATCGAAAGTATGACAGTAGTCTAATATTCTTATTATCCTTCCTTGATTCCTCTGATTAGCAGTGACAGAAGGTCCTGGCTGCCACCATTAGTCTATAGACGTCTGGTAAATTTGCAATGCAGGTGCCTCCCTGCTGCAGCATTGAGCTTGGTACCTAAAGCTTGTGCCACCACTGCTATTTGGAGAAACATGTAAAATATTGTTTTAAGAATTCAGCTTTTAAGCCTAATCACATTGGCTATTTAAATCTTTATATTCAAATCTTAAGCATATTTCTCAAGAGATAAATGGGTGGTAACACACTACACAGTCTTGTATTTTCATTCCTTAAAGCAGCTGACTTTGAGACCTATTCTTGCTGAGTGTCTACAAAAAGGGTGCATATACTGTGTGTGCTAATGACACATGTATAAGAGTGTTACTTTATTCCAAATCCCTCATCTACATTTATGACCCCTATTTTAGCTCTAAGAAAAGCTCACCATTTACACAAGGAAAATGGAACTCCTGAACCAAAATCTAGTCTCATATATGTATAGAATAATTATTTTTTATATTTCTGGAATAAGTATTAGCATTCATTGTCTACAAAAACTCCTATTCCTATTTTTGCAACTAATCTTTTCCAGGGGATATATTGAGAAACAAAGCTTAGATTTTGGTTACAGAGGCATGTAAAATGAACAACAAATTATACATGTATCTCCTTTCATTAAATATAGTAAATATAATTATATATTGTTTTTTGATGCAGAGGCTAGGGAGAAATGCTACATTATTTTTTGCTGTTCAGTGATTTTATTGAAGGTCTAGGTCTAGATGCGGTGTACTTAAATGGTAAACATGCAGAAAGATGCAAAATTAAAACAATTCTGCAATACAAGATACTGTAGCTCTTACAAGTGCAACTAATCTCTTAAAGGTGCAATTATCTGTTAAAATAAATAATATGCATACATCGTTTTTATTGTTCACCTACAAGTCAGTTTATTTTTTCTGTTGACTATGCATATCTCATTCTGACACTTTAAATGAGCCTGTCTTCTGACATTCAAATGGTTAGACAATTAACATAACTAGGAATACTCTAAAACAAGCCTGTGTTTGGCTGTCACTGTTTATTACTGTTTGTTGTCCATGTATTGTCACTAGGGATGAGCTGAACATCCCTGGCTCGGTTTGCGGCAGAACATGTGAACAGGCAAAAAATTTGTGCAAACTCCGTTAAAGTCTATGGGACACGAACGTGAAAAATCAGAAGTGCTAATTTTAAAGGCTAATATGCAAGTTATTGTCCTAAAAAGAGTTTGGAAACCTGGGTCCTGCCCCAGGGGACATGTATCAATGCAAAAAAAAGCAGTGATTTTAATAATGCTTAAAGTGAAACAATAAAAGTGAAATATTCCTTTAAATATCATGCCTGGAGGGTGACTATAGTATGCCTGTAAAGTGGTGCATTTTTCCCGTGTTTAGAACAGTACCACAGCAAAATTAAATTTCTAAAGGAATAAAAGTCATTTAAAACTGCTTGCGGCTGTAATGTAATGTCGGGTCCCGGCAATATAGATGAAAATCATTGAGAAAAACAGCATGGTTCCCCCCCCCAGCCCATTACCAGGCCCTTTGGGTCTAGTATGGTTATTAAGGGGAACCCCGCACCCAAATAAAAAAAAAAAGTTGTGGAGCCGCCAGGCCCTGTATACTCTGATCAGCAGTATACAGATGGTCCCCGGGTTACAAACAAGATAGGGACTGTAGGTTTGTTCTTAAGTTGAATCTGTTTGTAATTTGAAACAGGTACATTTTTTTAAGAGTAGCTCCGGCCAAAAAATCTATTTTTAAGCTTTTTGGATAACATAGGGAAGGGTTATCACCCCTGTAACATTTGTTTTGCTGTCTGTGCCCCTGTTCAGAAGATTTCACCTCACTTTCTGTCCCAATGACATTTGGATTTTGAAAATTTTGGGTTATTAGGGAAACAAGGATTGGTGATAAAGCATCAGTGAAGACACCTTTTTCCCATATTAACTCTTACAGGAGAGAATTTCCCTTCCTAGGAGTAGATTTACTCTCACTTCCTGTTGTCTCCCTCCGTTTGTAAGTAGAAGTCGTTTGTAAGTCGGATGTTTGAAAATAGGGGACCGCCTGTATATACTATACGGTCTGCCCTATACACTCTTCGGAAAATTGGGCCTTAGGTGTTGGTGGTACCAGAACACTGTAAGCCCTCACAGTTACTCTTGGTGGGCGCTGGAACGTGCCCTGATGTGAAATATTATATCAATTGTAATGACATGCCCTTGTTAAACAGGGGCAGAAAAATTGGGCCTTAGGTGGTGGTGATGGTGGTGGCACAACACTGTAAAGCCTCACACATACTCTTGTTGAGCGCAGGAACGGGTCCTGCTGTGAAATATTAAAGCAAAAATTTTAATTACATGCCCCTGTTAAACAGGGGCAGAAAAATTAGGCCTTAGGCGGTGGTGGCACAACACTGTAAAGCCTCACAGATACTCTTGCTGAGTGCAGGAATGGGCACTGCTGTGAAAAATTAGATCAAAAATTGTAATTAGGCGCCACTGTTAAACAGGGGCAGAAAAATTGGGCCTTAGGCGGTGGTGCCACAACACTGTAACCCCTCACAGATTCTCTTGTTGAGCACAGGAATGAGTCCTGTTGTGAAATATTAGAGCAAAAATTGTAATTACATGCCCCTGTTAAACAGGGGCAGAAAAATTGGGCCTTAGGTGGTGGCACAACACTGTAAAGCCTCACAGATACTCTTGTTGAGCGCAGGAACAGGCCCTGCTGTGAAATATTAGATCAAAAATTGTAATTACGCTCCCCTGTTAAACATGGGCAGAAGGCAGTGGTGGTGGTGCCCTAAACCAAAAATATTCTTAGAAGCTATCATTATGAAGATTGAGGAGGAATAGGATAGTCACTCAGCATAATAGGATAGTCACTCAGCAAATGCAGTCTTCAAGGGATCCCACATCCATAGAAAAATCAATCGGTTACATCAGCATCAGGTGCTTGGTAGCTGATGATCCAAGACTAATTCATTTTTATGAATGTGAGCCGATCAACAGAGTCTGTGGACAGGCTCACTCTGTGATCGGTTACAAAGCCTCCAGCAGCACTGGATGTGCGTTCAGAAAGAACGCTTGATGCAGGACAGGCCAGTAGCTCAATTGCATATTGAGCAAGCTCTGGCCAATGGTCCATCCTCAAGACCCAGTAACCCAGTGGATGTTCTGTTGGAAAGGTCTCCAAGTCTGATCTTGCCCCTAGATATTCCTGCACCATGTAAATCAGACACTGGTTGCTGGAACCGATCAGAACTTGGGACTGAAGAATTGTCTGAAGGCATCGGTCAGCCTTCTCCATCGCTCTTTCTGTGACTGAACAAATCCTCAGCAACACATTGTCCAGCACCAGGAAGTTGTAACCTCCCAGGCTCTGGAAACGCATTGCACAAACTGTTCTGCAAGGCCTCCCGAAGATGTTTCATCCTCTGCTCCCTCTGCGAAGGCTGGATAAGTTCTGCAACCTTACCCTTTTAACATGGATCAAGAAGGGTTGCCAGCCAGTAATGATCCCTCTCCTTGATACCACAAATCCTAGGGTCCTTTCACGGGATTTGCAGGATCAGGGAGGCCATGCAGCATAAGTTTGCAGAGGCATTCGATCCTGAGTCCTCTGGGTCACTAAGGATCACATGATCCTCAACCACCTCCTCCCAGCCACGTAAAGTCCATGGGTTTCTGGGGACTGAAAACGATCCCTTGAAGACTGCTGCTGATGCTGAGTGTTATCCTCCACCTCCCTGCTGACACAATCCTCCTCCTCCTCCACTTCTTCTTCCTGTGTGATCGGCGGGCCCGCAGGAATACTATCTGGATAAAGGGGGCCTTGAGAGGTAAGGAAGTCCTCCTCTTCCTCCCGCTGTTCTGCCTCAAGTGCCCTGTCCATTATTCCACGAAGCGTGTGCTCCAACAGGAAAAGGGACAGTATCACTGATGCATGCACTGTCACTGCTCACCATCCTCATGGCCTCCTCAAATGGTGACAGGACAGTGCATGCATCCCTGATCAGTAGCCACTGACGTGGCGAAAAAAAGCCAAGCTCCCCTGACCCTGTCCTGGTGCCATACTCACACAGGTACTCATTGATGGCCCTCTGCTGCATGTGCAGCCGCTGCACCATTGCCAGTGTTGAGTTTCACCTGGTGGGCATGTCACAAATGAGGTGGTTCTTGGGCAGGTTGCATTCCCTTTGAAGGTCAGCCAGCCGAGCACTGGCATTATATGACCGGCAGAAATGACCACAGACTTTCCTAGCCTGCCTCAGGAGTAGGCATAGGTGTGCGCACAGGGTGTGCACCTAATCACCCCGTGCTGCTTAGCTGCAGAAAAAGGGACTGGTGAATCTCTGTCCTCAATCCCTTTCTCTATCTCAAAAGTGAGACATCAGGGGACTGTTTAGACACCTGATATTTCACCAAAGCCCCCCAAAGGAGCTCCTATAAAAAAAATATTGTAAAATATAATAGAAAAATGAAATGGTAAGTAATAATAATAATAAAAATTAAAAAATAGACTACTGACACCAATCTCTGCCCTACTGACACTGTCCACTGCTCTACTGACACCGTCCACTGCTCTATTGACATCATCTACCGCCCTACTGACACCGTTCACTGCTCTACTGACACACACTGTATGTATGTGTGTTTGAGCTTTGGGGTGCACACCCTAATACAATAGGCTGTGCACACCTATGGGAGTAGAGATGAGGTGAACACCCCCCGGTTCAATTTGCATCCAGAACATGCGAACAGGCAAAAAATTAGTTCGAACACGCGAACACCATTAAAGTCTATGGGACACGAACATGCATAATCAAACGTGCTCATTTTAAAGGCTTATATGCAAGTTATTGTCATAAAAAGTGTTTGGAGACCTGGGTCCTGCCCCAGGGGACATGTATCAATGCAAAAATATGTTTTAAAAACTGACGTTTTTTTGGGAGCAGTGGTTTTAATAATGCTTAAAGTGAAACAATAAAAGTATAATATTGCTTTAAATTTCGTACCTGGGGGGTGTTTATAGTGTGCCTGTAAAGGGGCGCATGTTTCCCATGTTTAGAACAGTCTGACAGCAAAATGACATTTCTAAAGGAAAAAAAGTAAAACTACTATCGCTAGCGCCGGCTATAATGAATTATCGGTCCGGCAATACACAAAGTTCATTGATAAAAACGACATAAAATTTCCCCACTGGGGAACCCCGAACCAAAATTAAAAAAAAAAATGCATGGGCGTCCCCCTAAATTCCATACCAGGCCCCTCAGGTCTGGTATGGATATTAAGGGGAACCCTGCGCCAAAATTTTTTAAAAAATGGCGTGGGGTCCCAGGTCTGGTATGGATTTTAAGGGGAACCCTGCGCCAAAATTTAAAAAAAATGGCGTGGGGTCCCCACGAAAATCCATACCAGACCCTGCAACCTGGCAGGCCGCAGGAAAAGAGGGGGGACGAGAGAGCACCCCCCTCCTGAACCGTAGCAGGCCACATGCCCTCAACATTGGGAGGGTGCTTTGGGGTAGCCCCCCAAAGCACCTTGTCCCCATGTTGATGGGGAGAAGGGCCTCATCCCCACAACCCTTGCCCGGTGGTTGTGGGGGTCGAGTCAGCGGGCGGGGGGCTTATCAGAATCTGAAAGCCCCCTTTAACAAAGGAACCCCCAGATCCCGCCCCCGTGTGAACTGGTAATGGGGTACAAATGTACCCCTACCATTTCACAAAAAAAGTGTCAAAAAGGCTAAAAAACACCCGACACTGTGGTCGAATAGTTCGGGGGACTCCTCATGATGGTGGGGCTAGGGAAGGAGTGACTGTTGACATGGAGCCGATGGAATAGGCCACTTTGGCAGCTGCATTGGCAGGCAAACTACTCTGAGCCTGGGTGACAGACGATGAGGAGGATGAGGAGGGCTTTGTCATCCATTCCACCAACTCTTCTGCATGTTGTGGCTCAATAACACGGCCAGCTGCAGAAAAAAAGGACAAGCGTGCCCCACGGCCATGTGCTGAGGATGCCCCGTGTCCACGACCAGCACTGTTGACTGTAGACTTAGAGCCTGCTTGCCCTCTTTTAGTGGCCTGTGAGCGTCTGCCTCTCCTTAGTGGCTTTCCAGACATGCTGTAAATTTTGTTTAGCAAAACTACACTACACTGTATTGTGTACTGTGTACACCACCAGAAAAGTAGTAGCAACTGCACTATGGGTACACGGTACTGTGTACCCCAACAGAAGTGTAATAACAACTATGGGTGCACTGTATGTATTGTGTACTGTGTACACCACCAGAAAAGTAGTAGCAACTGCACTAGGGGTGCACGGTACTGTGTACACCAACAGAAGTGTAATAACAACTATAGGTATACTGTATTGTGTACACCATTAGAAAAGTAGTAGCAACTGCACTATGGGTGCACGGTACTGTGTATACCAACAGAAGTGTAATAACAAATATGGGTGCACTGTATGTATTGTGTACTGTGTACACCACCAGAAAAGTAGTAGCAACTGCACTATCGGTGCACGGTACTGTGTACACCAAAAGAAGTGTAATAACAACTATGGGTGCACTGTATATATTGCGTACACCACTAGAAAAGTAGTAGCAACTGCACTAGGGGTGCATGGTATTGTGTACACCACCAGAAGTCTAATAGCAACTATGGGTGCACTGTATGTATTGTGTACTGTGTACACCACCAGAAAAGTAGTGGCAACTGCACTAGGGGTGCACGGTACTGTGTACACCAACAGAAGTGTAATAACAACTATGGGTCTACTGTATTGTGTACACCACTAGAAAAGTAGTAGCAACTGCACTATGGGTGCACGGTACTGTGTATACCAACAGAAGTGTAATAACAAATATGGGTGCACTGTATGTATTGTGTACTGTGTACACCACCAGAAAAGTAGTAGCAACTGCACTATGGGTGCACGGTACTGTGTACACCAAAAGAAGTGTAATAACAACTATGGGTGCACTGTATGTATTGTGTACACCACCAGAAAAGTAGTAGCAACTGCACCATGGGTGCACGGTACTGTGTACACCAACAGAAGTGTAATAACAACTATGGGTGCACTGTATGCATTGTGTACTGTGTACACCACCAGAAAAGTAGTAGCAACTGCACTATGGGTGCACGGTACTGTGTACACCAACAGAAGTGTAATAACAACTATGCGTGCACTGTATGTATTGTGTACTGTGTACACCACCAGAAAAGTAGTAGCAACTGCACTATGGGTGCACGGTACTGTGTAAACCAACAGAAGTGTAATAACAACTATGCGTGCACTGTATGTATTGTGTACTGTGTACACCACCAGAAAAGTAGTAGCAACTGCACTAGGGGTGCACGGTACTGTGTACACCAACAGAAGTGTAATAACAACTATGAGTGTACTGTATTGTGTACACCACCAGAAAAGTAGTAGCAACTGCACTATGGGTGCACGGTACTGTGTACACCAACAGAAGTGTAATAACAACTATGGGTGCACTGTATGTATTGCGTACACCACCAGAAAAGTAGTAGCAACTGCACTAGGGGTGCACGGTATTGTGTACACCACCAGAAGTCTAATAGCAACTATGGGTGCACTGTATGTATTGTGTACTGTGTACACCACCAGAAAAGTAGTTGCAACTGCACTAGGGCTGCACGGTACTGTGTACACCAACAGAAGTGTAATAACAACTATGGGTGCACTGTATGTATTGTGTACTGTGTACACCACCAGAAAAGTAGTAGCAACTGCACTATGGGTGCACGGTACTGTGTACACCAACAGAAGTGTAATAACAACTATGGGTGCACTGTATGTATTGTGTACTGTGTACACCACCAGAAAAGTAGTAGCAACTGCACTAGGGGTGCACGGTACTGTGTACACCAACAGAAGTGTAATAATAACTATGGGTGAGTAACAACTGGATGCAGTATATATATATATATATATATATATATATATATATATATATATATATATATATATATATATATATATATATATATATATATATATATATATGAGACTGACTGTGTGTATATATATATATATATATATATATATATATATATATGTTTATTTATTAAATACACTGCAGCTAACTGAATAACCTGCCTGCCTGAATTACATATTACAAAAAGTACACCAGGAATGGCCTGCAGTCAGATATAGCTAAACTGGATGCAGTGTATATATATATATATATATATATATATATATATAGACACACACGAGACTGACTGTATATATATATATATATATATATATATATATATATATATATTAAATACACTGCAGCTAACTGAATAACTTGCCTGCCTGCTCAATCTAAATGACAATCTCTCTCCGTCCACGCCAACAACACACTACACAGTGCCGACATGCAGGCAGCCTTATATAGTGTGGGGCGTGGACTTAGTCCCCCTGAGCCATGATTGGCCAAAGGCACCCTGCCTTTCGCCAATTATGGCTCTCTTAGCTGAGGTCGCTGGGATTGGCCAAAGCATGCAGGTCATGGTGCATGCTTTGGCCAATCATCATACAGCAATGCACTGCTCTCTCGCATTATGGGGCATTACGCGGCGCTCGAATTTGGCGCGAACGCCCCATAATGTTCGTTTTTTGACGAACGGGGAACACTCAATGTTCGAGTCAAACTCATGTTCGACCCAAACATAAAGCTCATCCCTAATTTTCAAGATTGCCCATTTGTTGCTTGCAGATATTCAAGATATAATTATCATAATTGTTATTATATTGTTTCAATCAGTGGTGGCCCGTCCATAGGGGGCACACGGGCGGTGCACCACCAAGCTGTAAAAAAAAAGTGCCCTTTAAGAGTTTCCGGGCGCCGGACACACGGCGGTCTATGGGAAGCTTCCCAGCTTGCAATCAGCTGATTGCAAGCTGGGAAGCTGATTTGTCCGTGTTTAAGGCATGTTCAGGGCGCAAGCGATGCACCCAGAACACTCCCCACTCTACACTGATTTGTCTCTGTCCTCCCTTCCTGTATTTTAATTGGCGAGGATAGGAGGAAGGTGGGTGGTGCTTTTTTCAGCACACCCATGTCACTTCCGGTTTCCCGGCTCACTGCTGTGTGGAGTGGACCCGGATCGACGGACTGAGACTGCCAGTGCGGCTCCGTAATGGTAGAGGTAAGCCCCTATAGGGGCTGGCACAAGGCATGGAGGGACACCTGCCCTGGGAGAAGCGGCTCTGTATAGATGCAGGGATGAACTTGGAGTTGGAGCAGCTCCTCCTCTCTTCTTTAGCAGTAGCAACAAGCAAATGCAGGGAAGTAAATCTTTCACTCACTCACATGATAACAGAGCTCACTGCACACTAGGCTCAGCCTTATTTATTGCTGGAGAGACACCAATCTTCCCCTGTGACAGGTTGCTGGAGCACTGCTATCTTCAGCTATCCCTGCAATGTTTGTTGAACTTGTCTCCAGTTAGAGCTTTATACTGTCCCAGCAGTAAATAAGGCTGAGCCTGAGTGTGCAGTGAATGTTCTGTTATCAGGCGAGGAGGTTAACCCTTTACTTCCCTGCATTTGTTTTGTTGGATTCTCTTATTACCTACTGGAGGTAGGGTATGAGCTCAGGTTCAGACTACTGCGATCTAAGACATCGCATGTGATTCGCACCTGCACGGTGCTGATTATATGCGATGTCTGTGAGATGCGAGTTCAGCCATACAGTTGTTTGGCTGAACTCGCATTAGATTTGCAGGAAAAAAAGTGCAGGGACTTTTTACCCCTCACACTGAAATCGGATTGCATAGGTGTTCTCACCTATGCGATCCGATTCCTGTGGAAGGTTCACAGTTCGCACTGCGATCTGTGAACTGATCTGGGGGTGTCATTAACAATGTAATGACACCCGCAGTGGTTCACAGAGGGCAGTGTGAACTGCCTGCGGGAAAGATGTGATGTGGGAACCGGCGCTGTAATCGTGCCACATCGCATCAGTGTGAACCTAGGCTTAAGGAGAAGGCTCATCTTATAAAACCAGGGCTGGTGCTCCATGCTTCTAGATTAGAATTTTTAGAATTTGATTTAGATTTAAATTTAGATTTTGAATTTAGATAAAATTTAGATTTTAGAATTTGGGTTTTAGAATTAGAATTTAGAATAGTTTGTTGAACCCGGGTGTATTACAAGGATGGGATGATGATGATGGGTGTATTATACAATGAGGATGATGATAATGGGTGTATTTATACAATGATGAGGATAGCGATGACGGGTGTATTATACAATGATGATGATGGGTGAATTATACAATGATGAGGATGATGATGACAGGTGTAGGGGGGAAGGGGGCCTGTAACATACCCCCACTGGTAGTTTACCGCTTACTTCCACCCTTTGGAGTTCCACTAATATGGACTGCACCTCCCCCCTTGCCCCATCACTGATGTCATTCCACTCTTCTACCCGCAAATCATTCCTGATGTATAGACACACCCCTCCCCCTCTCCTACCCTCCCCGTCCCTCCAATACAAGGAATACCCCTGGATGTTTGCCAGCCAGTCAGGTGAGCTGTCAAACCAAGTTTCTGTTATTCCCATGAAGTCCACATCCTCCTTGTATAATAGCAGCTTAAGTTCCTCCATTTTGTTGACTAGGCTCCTGGCTTTTTTGAACATTCCCCTCAGATTTGTATTGGTGCATATTTTTTTTCAATATGATTTCCCCGCCTTCTTTTTTGATTTGGCAACTCATCAACTCTGGGGATTAGATGTCATGGATATAAACTCACTAGTGTCTCCAATATTCCCCTCTGTCCTTTTCTCACTGCCGGTTATCGCTACTTTTGGCCATCATTCTTCCCAATAGAGCTGTACCATCCCCATTAAGGTGCAGCCCGTTCTAAAGAGCCATTAACTGACTGAGAAGTCAGTCCAGTTCTCCAGGAACCCGAACTCCTCTTTCCTACACCAGTTCCTTAGCCACTTGTTCAGTTCCCTAATCTCCTGCTGCCTCTCTGTACTAGGCTGGAGAAAGGGGCATGTATGCCCTGAATTAGGTAACCACACCCATGTGCCATGCCCATGTTGATGTTTGACATCATCCATCCATCCTAGAACCGACGCCTCTTTCCCTATGTTTCTGTGTGCTCCACTCTGCAGTGCATGACCGGCTCCCTGCCACACTCTACATCCAGTCATTCATCTTGAGCCTGTCAGCGGTGATTCCCTTTGTGTGGATTTTATGCCTGCTCATTTGAAGCACACGAGTGCAGTTATGCCTTTATTTGCTGTTTTAATAAATACGCTACACTTAGATGGTCACACCCTCTGCTCGCTTTTATTCCTAGTGCTATATCTGCCACAGTGTTGACCTTTCTATAGGTCAAGTTCACAGCTGATGTAAGAAAATTTTTTTATTGAACCACATGGAGTTTCGAATGAATGTTAGGTTATATATAAGGATGTGCCTAGGTAATTTAGATGGACTAATTAGCAATCTTTGAAAAGTATTCGTTAACACTTAAATGAAGCCATATAGCACCTAGTTATACATTTATGAACTTATAGGTGGTTAAGTTGTTAAGAACAGCATGTCTAGGAGCGGTGCATTTTGTAATTAACTTTCTTAAGGGGTCTGTCCACCCATAAGTGACATTTCAGTTATACAGTATATGAGTAACCCTCTGGCTTCCTGTGCTACTGCTCCAGCTGTGAAGTATCCCCACCATAGCCTCTTGCTCTATTGCTGCCCTTTGAGTTTTAATGGTTCCTATCCACTTTGTGTTTCAACACTTCCAGTTGGATTCTCCACATTATACAATATATTAATACCCTCATAGCTGAACTCGAGGCAAACAGCTAAATATACAGATGGACTACATATACATCAGATATGTTTTACCCGCCAAAAGGATTTGCATTTTTGTCCATTCAGTCCTGAGATTTACACAACACAGGCCTTCCTGGAAGGGGGGGACACCTAATCATTCTCTGCTGCTGTTTCACTTTTACTCACAGGTCTCCTCCCCACCCTGACACTCTGCTGTCCATCTATCAGCATGACTACTTGCACTGAAACATACCTGAATGTCTCCTTGTGCATCTCCTTCCACTTCTCTGGGCTCTGCTGTAAGGAGACTGCAAGGAGCTGATACCAGGTCAGACTCAGGTACTAATACTGCTGATATATTAACCTTGGCTGGAGCTAAATATCTTTGATGTGCAGCCCCTTATTTGGATGGTGTATTGCAATGGAGCGATAGTGGACTCCAGGGAATCAAGGAGGATACAGGCTATTCTGTAAGCAGTGAATGGGATTGGGTTTCACAAGAGTTCAGTTTTCATGGGAAAATGGGAACCCATAAAAGATGGGAACACAAGACCAGCAATGGCGACCCTAGGGGGGGGGCCAGAGGGGGCCCTGACCCCCCCAACATTATGCTGTGCCCCACCATGTGCCCATCCCCCCCCCAAGAAAATTTTTTTTTTTTTTTTCTACAAAAAATCAATGTCTAAGAGGGAGAGAGTCCCCAGTCAGCTCCTGCGGGTTATTCCTCCCCCCTCCCCTGCTCGCTGACACTGCATAATGCGAGCGTTCACACAACCACGGCCGCCTGATCTGCTCCTTCACCTGCATCCTCATTGGCAGGGAGAAGAGCGAGTTGCGGGAAGGACTCCACCAGGACTTTCAGTTACTGAAAAAACAGACTGATTTCTCCCGTCCTTAGGACAGGAGGACCAGCCTGTAAATTCCAAGAGATGCCAGACCAGAGCTGTCAATAGCAGGGGCAGGACAGCAAGAGGAGGCTGGGGAACCCCACAGTGGCAGAACACCAGGGCCCGGAGGCAAGACAACCTTTGCAACCCTGATAGTTCTCCCACTGCTTTGGATCCTTATATTTTCTTGATATGCTGGTGACATATATCTCTTGTTTTCTGCCACCCTGGGGGACCCCAATACAGTAGGAAGGGAGCTCACTGCAGAACATGTGAAAGGGCCCGTTGTGGGGTCGTAGTAAAGGGCCCCAGGATATATATATATATATATATATATATATATATATATATATATATATGCATTTTATAGTTGCCCCCCTACTTTTGTCCCTGTCCCCCCATGTGCCCCCCCTAAATTTGAAAGCTGGAGACGCCACTGAAGACCAGAGATCTCACCAAAGGTGTCTCTAAGAGCCATAAGTAATTATTAGTTAGTTTAATTTTGGAGCTGTGTACCAAAATACATAGATCAATGGTTTGGAGATCTGGCAACACATGTACAATCATAATAACGGTCTGGTTACTGAACATTTATATGTTATATGAAAGGTTAAATATACCCTATGGAAATTATGTACATTTTCAACATACTGTATTTGAACAAGCAAATATTAGATCTTTATTCAAACAGTGCCTGCAGATAAGGGAGATATACAAGATTGGAAAAAATAAATAAATAATGCCTTTTCGATCATTTATGCATTTAAAGCGGAGTTCCACCCAAAATTGGAACTTCGCTTTAAGTGCTGGTGAACCACTGACATGCCAGATTTGGCATGTAATTTTTTTTTGGAAGGGGGGCGGGTACCCTGTTTTTACAGGTACACTGCTCCCACTTCCTCCCCTGGTACCGTGGCGCTGGAAGGAAGATCACCTCTCCCCCTTCCTCCCTGCAATCCTCTGGGACATGTCACAGGTCCCAGAAGAATGCGCGGCCTTTCACAGCGCAGCTCGCACATACGCAGTGTGCGCCCAGCTGTGAAGCCACAGCCGGGCGCCCACAGTTAGAATGCCGGCGCCACGGAGAGGAGGGGGAGAGGAGTGAGGCTTCCTGCACCTGCATGGCTGGATCGTGGGACAGGTGAGAGTCTGATTATTAAAAGTCAGCAGCTAAACTTTTTGTAGCTGCTGACTTGTAAATGGGTGGAACTCCGCTTTAACAAAAATATCAATAGATGTAATGGTATTATGTGGAAAACAGTAAGTACATCCTTGGCATCAGAAGCTGGTATGGCCTCTTTAACAGGAATTACCACTAGTAGGCATTTTGCATTACTGATCACCATTCTCTGACATCAAAGTTTTAAAATTTGTGACCACTTCTCCACGCAAAATTTCTTTACTTGCAAAAAGTTTGTGGATTTCCTTGCATGAACTGCCCATTTCAACTTCACCCCTAGAAATTAAAATGGGACTCAAATTAGGGATTTAACTAGGGAAGTCCATAACCCTCACTTTTTTTCTTTTTGAGCCATTCCTTGGTGGATTTGCTAATTTACTTCGGGTCATGATCATGTTAAAAAATGAATTTGCGGTTCATGTTTAACTTTTGGACAGGTGGCTCCACATTTTCATCAAATACTTTGATATGATGCAGAATTTACAGTTCACTCAATGGGTTTGATTTACTAAAGGCAAATAAACTGTGCACTTTGTAAGTACAGTTGCAGTAATTTCCCCCAAAGCTTAGTAAATGTGGTGAAGCTCTGCTAATTTCCATCATCCAATCATGCGCAAGGAAAATGTTTTTTTTTCTATCTTCTTTCCAACTGATTTGGTATTCTTTACAAAGTGAAGCTTCTCCACATTCATTAAAGTGGTTCTTAAGGTTAATGGTTTTTTACCTTCATGTATTCTATGCATAAAGGTAAAAAACCTTCTGCGTGCAGCTGTCCCCCTCAGCCCTCTAATATTTACCTGAGCTTCCTCTCGATCTAGCGATGTACACAAGAGCATCAGCTCTCGGGCAATATGCCTCCTCATTGGCTGAGACAGCAGCGGGAGCCATTGGCTCCCGCTACTGTCAATCACAGCCACACAGCCAATGAAGAAAGAGAGGGGGCGAGGCCGAGCCACGGCTCCATGTCTGAATGGACATGTAGAGCAGTGGCTCGGGAGCGCACCTGCTTGGGTGCCCCTATTGCAAGCTGCTTGCTCTGCGGGCACTCGACAGGAGGGAGGGGCCAGGAGTGTCGGCGGGGGGGGGGACACACCCGAAAAGAGGAGGATCAGGACTGCTCTGTACAAAACCACTGCACAGAGCAGGTAAGTTTGTTATTTTTATTTTTAAATGTTTCCCTTTAATATCAAAAATTATATTAATCAGAGCATAAAATAAAATTTGTACATATATATAATAATAATAATAACTTGCTGTCCCGCCAACCACTGTGAAAGTGATTTCACCACACCTCAAAAGAAAAAATAATATAAATCAGTGTAGCGCAGCAAAAACAATCAACATATAAATCAAACTAGTGAAAAATCTATAAATAAATAAAGTATAATATAATGCTAAAAGTATCTGTGAATAAATTCCTCTGTGAATAGTTCAGCAATATATCCCGTGACTAGTGAAAAAAACAATGTGTCAATCCTCTATCAGATAAATTGCCTGCTTACCTCCATATAAAGATAAAAAAGGCCAATATCTCCTCACATCCAGATCAAGCAGCTCCACTCCTTATCCTTTAGTTAATGGAATAATGGATCACATCCATTTTGGTGTCTCACCAAAAACAACCGCTCCAATCCTTATCTCACGTTGTTTGTAGTGGATAATCTTGTGCTCACAACTCTCATTGAATAATATATAAAGCAAAAAAGACAAACCTAGTGTGTTCCGTATAGGTATATTTATTTTATCACCCCGCTATACAGTAACACTTACAAGAACAAAGATGTAACACGCATGTAATACAATACAGCTCACCACCTTGCCAGCCAGGTGAGACTCGGATGCACGTCACTACGTTCCAATCCTCCCCTACACGCGTATCACCAAGTGATAGGCTTCCTCAGTAGCTGAGGAAGCTGGCCAGCCTATGAAGCAGAAAAGCAACCTTAAATCATAAGATTTACAGCACCATATTTTTCACCGTTGTTATGTGGTTCTTCTCCTGAAATACTGTCTTTGGTTTGCGACAATCATGTCTAATATTACTGTGACCAGACAACTCTATCTTTGATTGGTCAGTCTTCAGCGCATTTTTCTAGAACTATAGGCATAACAATAATAATTTCACCACGTCCCCTCTGCTACCTTTAGACAATGTACACTCTTTACTGATCTAAAATGTCCATCTCCAGTCCCATTCCTCTTCCCTGTTGGCATGGAGCAGCAGTGACGTAGGAACTACCTGTCTATGAAGTCTGTGCAGTTCGAGCTGCTGTGGGAGTTGCCGCTGTGTTGTTTGGGCCAGTAGTTCAGGCTGCGACATCTGAATCATTACCTCACCCCTGAAGTACTCAGAACTATAGGGTATGTTAAAACAACAGCTGGTCTCCTCCGTCTGTTCTGTAGCCCAAGACAAATTGCTTGGCAAAATCAGTACTGATGCCAAGAGAATCAACTTATTAATAACTCTCCCATGTTTTAAAATATGTCTGAAATGTTTGTAGTCTATATGATCTTCTCTGCGCTCCCAGGCTCCTGAAGTTTTATAACTTTAGCTTATTCATGGTTGAACCATGGCACCTACCAATATCTTTCCTACAGTAGATATTAAAGCCAAACTCAAAGTAGTCCCATTATCATTGCATTACCATTTTAGTTACATAGCAGGCCTCATATGCACCTCTGGTCATATGCCGATTATGTCAACTTGTACATTACCAGCATAAATAAATCTGGTTGTCTGGAATGAGGACAAGTGGTAACACTATTTCTTGGGATTAGTAGCAAGTAGGAATGAGTGCGCTGCTAGTCAGAGTATGTAGCAGATCTAAGCTGATTTGTGCGACGTAGCTAATAGATGGTGTGTGATTTACTGCTGTTTGCTGCATTTTCTGGCGCGTGCATGTTTTATAAATGTAGTGCTACCCCCGTAAGAGTTGCAGATGACAGGGTTCCCTACTGCTGCACAGCCAAGCACACAACAACTTAAGCTTGCATCTGAACACATTGACCAGTCCTTGAGCTTTGTTTTTATGCTTTATTAGGGGGTAATAACTTGGATAGGGATAGGAATTATAGGATATAGGATAAGCGCTGCGTAAACTGTCGGCGCTATATAAATCCTGTATAATAATAATAATAATAATAGGATGCCCAACTTGATAGTGACAAAACCAGGGACAACTTCCTCCCTATGTACAGCTCCACTTGATCCTCTGTACAGCTCCCACTGATTCCTCTGTATAGCTCCAATTGATTAAAAGTCTCTGCTATATCAGCAATAGGGATGAGCTGAACCTCCCCGGTTCGGTTCGCAGCAGAACATGTGAACAGGAAAAAAATTTGTTCCAACACGCGAACACCGTTAAAGTCTATGGGAACATGAATAATCAAAATTGCTAATTTTAAGGGTTAATATGCAAGTTATTGTCATAAAAGTGTTTGAGGACCCGGGTCCTGCCCCAGGGGACATGTATCAATGCAAAAAAAAGTTTTAGAAACGGATGTTTTTTCGAGAGCAGTGATTTTAATAATGCTTAAAGTGAAACAATAAAAGTGAAATATTCCTTTAAATTTCGTACCTGGGGGGTGTCTATAGTATGCCTGTAAAGTGGCGCATGTTTCCCGTGTTTAGAACAGTCCGAGATCAAAATGACATTTCTAAAGGAAAAAAAGTAATTTAAAAGTACTCGCGGCTATAATGAATTGTCAGTCCTGGCAATACACATAAAAGTCATTGAAAAAAATGGCATGGGATTCCCCCACAGTCCATTACCAGGTCCTTTGGGTCTGGTATGAATATTAAGGGGAACCCCGAACCAAAATTTTAAAAAAAATAGCGTGGGGGTCTCCCCAAATTCCATACCAGGCCCTTCAGGTCTGGTATGGATATTAAGGGGAACCTTGTGCCAGAATTTAAAAAAAAATGGCGCGGGTCCCCCTCAAAAGGGTCTGGTATGGCTTTTAAGAGGAACCCGGCGCAAAAATTTTTTAAAAAATGGCGTGGGGGTCCCCCCAAAAATCCATACCAGACCCTTATCTGAGCACGCAACCTGGCAGGCCGCAGGAAAAGAGGGGGGATGAGAGAGTGCCCCCCCTCCTGAACCGTACCAGGCCACATGCCCTCAACATGGGGAGGGTGCTTTGGGGTAGCCCCCCAAAGCACCGTGTCCCCATGTTGTCGGGGACAAGGGCCTCATCCCCACAACCCTTGCCTGGTGGTTGTGGGGGTATGCGGGTGGAGGGCTTATCGGAATCTGGAAGCCCCCTTTAACAAGGGGACCCCCAGATCCCGCCCCCCCCTGTGTGAATTGGTAATGGGGTACAAATGTACCCCTACCATTTCACAAAAAAAGTGTCAAAAATGTTAAAAAAGACAATATGACAAAATGTATTTGACAATTCCTTTATTAATGTCTTCTTTCCCCGCTTCTTCTTCCATCCTCTTCTGGTCTTCCTTCGGTTTTCTTTTTCTTCCTCCATCTTGTTCTTCCCCCGCTTCTTCCTATATCTTCCTCGGCTTCTTCCTCCGCAATGGCGACCCTAGGGGGGGGGCCAGAGGGGGCCCTGACCCCCCCAACATTATGCTGTGCCCCACCATGTGCCCCCCCCCCCCCCCCCAAAAAAAAAAAAATTTTTTTTTTTTTTTTTACAAAAAATCAATGTGTAAGAGGGAGAGAGTCCCCAGTCAGCTCCTGCGGGTTATTCCTCCCCCCTCCCCTGCTCGCTGACACTGCATAATGCGAGCGTTCACACAACCACGGCCGCCTGATCTGCTCCTTCACCTGCATCCTCATTGGCAGGGAGAAGAGCGAGTTGCAGGAAGGACTCCACCAGGACTTTCAGTTACTGAAAAAACAGACTGATTTCTCCCGTCCTTAGGACAGGAGGACCAGCCTGTAAATTCCAAGAGATGCCAGACCAGAGCTGTCAATAGCAGGGGCAGGACAGCAAGAGGAGGCTGGGGAACCCCACAGTGGCAGAACACCAGGGCCCGGAGGCAAGACAACCTTTGCAACCCTGATAGTTCTCCCACTGCTTTGGATCCTTATATTTTCTTGATATGCTGGTGACATATATCTCTTGTTTTCTGCCACCCTGGGGGACCCCAATACAGTAGGAAGGGAGCTCACTGCAGAACATGTGAAAGGGCCCGTTGTGGGGTCGTAGTAAAGGGCCCCAGGATATATATATATATATATATATATATATATATATATATATATATATATATATGCATTTTATAGTTGCCTCCCTACTTTTGTCCCTGTCCCCCCATGTGCCCCCCCTAAATTTGAAAGCTGGAGACGCCACTGTTCCTCCGGTCCTCTGCTTTTTCCTCCGGTCTTCTCCTCCGGCATCTTCCTCCGGCTTCTCCTTCCCCGCTTCGTCCTCCGGACGATCCACCTCAATGGGAGTCTCCCGCTGTGTGACACTTCTGTTCTTGTGAAAGTTCTTATATAACTGAGGGCGTGTTAAAGGGGGCTTCCACATTCCGATAAGCCCCCCGCCCGCCTACCCCCACAACCACCGACAAGGGTTGTGGGGATGAGGCCCTTGTCCCCATCAACATGGGTACACGGTGCTTTGGGGGGCTACCCCAAAGCACCCTCCCAATGTTGAGGAGGGGGGGTGGCCACTCTCTCATCCCCCCCTCTTTTGCTGCGGCCTGCCAGGTTGCGTGCTCAGATAAGGGTCTGCTATGGATTTTAGGGGGACCCCCACGCCATTCTTTTTAAAAATTTTGGCGCGGGGTTCCCCTTAAAATTCATACCAGACCTGTAGGGTCTGGTATGGATTTTGAGGGGGACCCCCACGCCATTTTTAAAAAAATGTTGGCGCGGGGTTCCCCTTAATATCCATACCAGACCTGAAGGGCCTGGTATGGAATTTGGGGGACACCCATGCAATTTTTTTTTAGTTTTGGTTCGGGGTTCCCCTTAATATTCATACCAGACCCAAAGGGCCTGGTAATGGACTGTGGGGGAATCCCAAACCGTTTTTTTCAATTACTTTTATGTGTATTGCCGGGACTGACAATTCATTATAGTCGTGAGTACTTTTAAATGACTTTTTTTCCTTTAGCAATGTCATTTTGCTCTCGGACTGTTCTAAATACGGGAAACATGCGCCACTTTACAGGCATACTATAGACACCCCCCAGGTACGAAATTTAAAGGAATATTTCACGTTTATTGTTTCACTTTAAGCATTATTAAAATCACTGCTCCCGAAAAAACGGCCGTTTTTAAAACTTTTTTTGCATTGATACATGTCCCCTGGGGCAGAACCCGGGTCCCCAAACACTTTTTATGACAATAACTTGCATATTAACCTTTAAAATTAGCACTTTTGATTTCTCCCATAGACTTTTAAAGGGTGTTCCATGGCTTTTGAATTTGCCGCGAACACACCAAATTGTTCGCTATTCGGCGAACGGGCAAACAGCCAATGTTTGAGTCGAACTCATGCTCGACCTGAACATAAAGCTCATCCCTAATCAGCAACATCCCCTTGCAGGCTAGCAACTCTCATTCCCTTTAGAAAGTAGCACAATGCATCTTGGAGTATCTCCAACTCCCCTGTAGACACTGGTCCCGGCTATACCACCTGGCTGCTTCTTTTCACTAGTCTACCCGACTGACTCTCTGGAGATCTGCCAGGGCAACGTTTAAAGAAGACTTAAGCACACCGCTGTCTTTAACCTCCCTGGCGGTATGATTATTTCAGATTTTAGGTGCTGAAAGCGTTACCATTATTTTGCACAGAAATTTGGCGTTTTATATTGTAGGCCTGTAATTCTTAGGAATAATTCACTTAAATCTGTCCAAACCAGAGTCTAGTAGACATCCCGGGTATGATAAAGTTTGAAAAACGAAATAAAAAATTATAATATAATAAATAACTATAAATAATTATAACAAATAATAATATAATAATAATAAAAATTATTCAATAAGGTAATCAAATCAAAAACACTGAAATTTGCTCAGTTGCAGAATTGTCGTTTTCGTTACTTTTAGTGTTTGATGACGGATTTCCCCACAAATCACTATCACTCAATTTTGCAAGTGATTCTAATTTATTATCGTTGTATTCTAGCTGCTCTAAAGCCACTTTTGATGTAAAGGGACAGTTTTGGTTGCTATGGACAATCTCCAGTTTCCAGGCAGAAAGAACAGTATTTATAATATAAAACTGCATGCAGGACACTGGACAGACCACTAGGGACAAAGGGGATGTGTAATTATTTGATACAGTACTGTAATCTGTAAGATTACAGTATACTATATCTATACTGTGTGTTTCACTTTTTGAATTTGCCGCCGAACTCCGTCCCCGTGCGTCGCAACGCTTGCAGGGAACGGAGCTCGGCACTGTGAATCAAGCGAGACACGGCGGCTCGCCGATCACAGCGGAGAGTGATCGCATGATCCAGGGGACAAGGTAAGTAAACTCTTCCTGGATCCTGCGATGCAATCCCGAGTCTGGCTCGGGGATACCGCTTTTGGTATTGAAAATCCACCCCGAGCCAAACTTGGGAATACCGCTAGGGGGGTTAAGAGAGACCTGCTACATGTGGCAGGCTCTCCCCTTTTAAGTCCCTGTAGTACACTGTCCTCCTTACTCCCGCTGTCTCTCAGGAAGGACTCCCTCCAAGCTTCTCCTGTTGTCAGGATCCTCCCAGGCCAGCACCCGAGCCCCGGTCCAAGGCAGAGCACCCTCCCCCAGACTAGGGAGTTTGCCTCAAGGGCCACCGACAGCCTCCTCAGGACTGCATCTCCATCTTCCTCCTGACTCCCTTCCTAGCATGACTCATATTTGAGGGCTCACCTATTCCCCTACCAGGCCCATCACCTGGGGATTGGCTGGGCTCCCCTAAATATTCAGAACAACCCTCCTAGCCTCCTCCCTCTAATCTCTAGAATGTTCTCCAACTTTCTAGAACCAGGGGGAGGCACCAGAGAGCTTTCTGTATGAGTCATGCTGCCCTAAACTCTAACAACCCTGACCCAGATTTAAAGACTCACAGAGTTTAGACATGAATCAAAATATACACTATATTGTCAAAAGTATTGGGACACCTGCCTTTACACGCACATGAACTGTAATGGCATCCCACTCTTAGTCTGTAGGGTTCAATATTGAGTTGGCCCACCCTTGGCAGCTATAACAGCTTAAACTCTTCTAAGAAGGCTGTCCACAAGGTTTAGGTGTGTGTCTATGGGAATGTTTGACCATTCTTCCAGAAGTGCATTTGTGAGGTCAGGCACTGATGTTGGACGAGAAGACCTGGCTCACAGTCTCTGCTCTAGATCATCCCAAAAGTGTTCTATTGGGTTCTAACTGGTGTGCACTCATGTTGGAACCAGAAGGGGCCATCCCCAAACTGTTCTCACAAAGTTGGGAGCATGAACTTGTACAAAATGTCTTAGTCTTCCCTTCACTGGAACTAAGGGGCCAAGCCCAATCCATGAAAAACAACCCCAAACCATAATTCCCCCTCCACCAAATGATTTGGACCAGTGCGCAAAACAAGGGTCCATAAAGACATGGATGAGCGAGCTTGGTCAAACATTCCCATAGACAAATTCCTAAACCTTGTGGACAGCCTTCCCAGAAGAGTTGAAGCTGTTATAGCTGCAAAGGGTGGGCCAACTCAATATTGAACCCTACGGCCTAAGACCGGGATGCCATTAATGTTCATCTGCGTGTAAAGGCAGGTGCCCCAATACTTTTGACAATACAGTGTATATTTTACCTTCTCTGACACTAGTAGCACTCTAGAGGGTGCTATATCTACATGGTCATGTACTTCAAACAGGAATGATGAGCATCACCCATGAGCAGACAATAACAGATCATCTTAAAGCTGCTTGGTGTGCACAGGCTAGTTGTTGATTGCTTGCTAGGGGTTACAGAACTTTGACAAATCAAATATTGATGCACCTTAAAAAAAATCAATGGCCACAAAAAGCAAAGTTACTAAGCACTTGCCTTTTTTTCTTACTTTGCTTTGTGTTATGCTTACAAATTTAGAACATTGTTTTATAATTGTAAGTACCACTCCATAACGTTTCCTCTCACCCCTGCAAGGTAAAGAGAAAATACATACATTTTCTTAGTGTCAGCGGAACAGAGTCCTGAGGCTGCAGGGCAATGGGAGGAGATGGATCAATAGCTGAAAATGAGATGGAAGAATGATGTGAAAGACAGAAGGGGTGAGAGAGGAAGGTGGGGGCAAAACAGGAGATGTGGCTGTGATATAGATAATGTAAATGTATAGGCTAGGCACAAAGAGTTATTAACCTCTAATACACTGATGTAAATATAGCTAAACTAGCCCGTACTTTTGTTTCATGCATTCTGAGAGGTTAAATGCTAATATATTTTGACTCATTAAAATAGGGGATTTTAATGATGCCTTTTTTCACTTCATTCCTTTTCGTAGCTCGTAACACTGCCGGAGGAAATCATTAAACACAAATTCGTGTAAATGAAGCTTATGGGGCGAAAGAACATCCGTAATTATGGGACAGATTTGTAGGAAGAAGCTGGCAGAGTAATGAAGTGTTACGTTAACACTTCTGCCAATGAAATCTAAAATATTATGGCAGATATAATTAATTAATCCACCTTGCTTGCAATGGTCCTCCCTCACACTCTAAGAACTGCTAAGAAATTTTCATCTTCATCATTTAAAAAGCCCAAATCTTTTTTGTGGTAATTTTTTACATTTAATATTTGAAAACTTAAACTGTCATTTACATTTTTTACATCTTCCTGAGAAATGTGCTTTTGGGAGGCAAAACTTGATCAGCCTTCTAAGTAACATTTTATTGTAAAATATTTAAAACCAATACAATCAGTTGTTCTAAAATATCCAGTTCAAGATTGTTTAGTTTAGGTTATAGTGAATTACTGCTCTTTAGACAGTTACCATTTTGGGTTTGTCTTATCTAGGGACAATGAACATGCAAGTAATAGTAATACAAACAAAAGTAATTTAATTAAAGAAACACTAGATTAGTATCAAGGGTTTCAAAATGTCAGGGGAGAAAACATAGAACTATTTAATTTTTCTTTAATGCAATGGCAGCATCAAAGCAGCAGTATCATGAACTGGACATGGAGCCTGAAAAAGCATCATTATCACCAGTGCAACAATGGCTTCCTCATAGAGCTTTATCCATTCTTTTTCACCCTTAACCTAAAACCCACCATATGCTTCCTGGTTCATTCAAACATCAGGCTCTGGGTTGGACAATTTATCATTGCAGACCATAAGAACAACCACTAGCAACCATTAGGTGCTTTATTTCTTTACTAATAGTCTCTTAAACCAGCCATAGATGGAGGGATTCTCTTTCCTGCAACCAAATCGCTTGATTTCCCCATAAACAAAGTCATTGTTGATCGGAAGAATCCCACCCGCAGAGGCATTGTGTTCTCCTTATGGGGGATCTGTCCACGCTGGGAAAACGCAGTGATTACTGCTATCGGCTATAATAGCTTCTACCAATAATCACATGCAAAATCAGATAGGCTAGTTTTACCCAAGTTGATCAATCGATCAACTTGAATACATTCAGTCTGCCCATACATGGTTCAAATCTCAGCCATTCCCTTCTGAACTGGCCGAGATTCGAACTGTCTATGGCCGTTTATAGTTTACCTTTGTACTAATGTAAGACAAGGTTTCATTTGTTCATATATTATACAGCTTCAGAGGTTTGAGGAGTTTGTTTTTTTACCACCTCTTCTTTTAGTCACAAACATGCTGGTATCTTTTTTTCCAGAAGAGGTCCGCAATTCATGCTTGCGCTATTGCTCAGATCCTAATATATGCAGACATTGTATGTCTATCAAAAAATAGATTCCCCCCACAGTGCCCCTTTACATCAGGTGTAGGGGATGGGAGCTAGGAAGCAATGCAGGGGAAGAGTACGCAGTTTGTTAGGATGCCAGCAGTCCTAAAAATCAATGACTGCTGTGGAGGGGGGATCATGCCCTGGGGACTAATGGGCTGGCGGTCTGTATAGGACTATTGCTCGGTCTGGGTTCAGACCAATGTCCACCATTTAGTGTGGCTTGTGTTTGTAGGAGAATGCATGCAAAGACATCTCACTGCCATAGCTCATTAACGATATTCAGTTACAATAATAAGGAAAGTAGATGCATATCCAGAGGAAGACTGAGTTGGGGGGCACTTTCCCCCTAACGCAATATTATTAGGGAGCATTGGTCTGGCTTCAATCAGAGTAAATGGCATTTTATTTTGCTTGTTTTCTTCATATTGATTTATTGGTTCAGTTGGGACATTCCTCTATCATTGGAATAGCCCAGGGAGTCTACTTGTAAAAAGTAAAAAGCATTGTATTCCATTCCATGGGTATTCATTTTACTACTCATACCTTTCTAATGACAAACTGTTTCACCTTGCTCTTTGGATGCTTTTAGATTTTTAAATCAGACTAAGGCCCCTTTCACACTGGGGCGGGAGGTGCGTCAGCGGTAAAGCGCCGCTATTATTAGCGGCTCTTTACCGACATTTTAGCGGCGATATTCGGCCACTAGCGGGGTAGTTTTACCCCCCACTAGCGGCTGAGAAAGGGTTAAAAACCATCGCAAAGCACCTCTGCAGAGGCGCTTTGCCGGTGGTATAGTGCACCTCGGGGCTTTCACACTGGAGACACAGCAGCAGCTGTTTCGGGTCGGTTTGCAGGCGCTATTTTTAGCACAATATCGCCTACAAACCGCCCCAGTGTGAAAGGGGTCTTACAGTTTTACAGTATACACTCCAAGCAGTTTAGCCAATAATTACAGGTCCTTTCCTTTTTCTGTTTTACAGATACATAAATAGGCCATGTACAATAGGCCGGTACTTTTGCTAGAAGAGTGTATTAAAGGAAATCTACCACAGAAAGGAAAAGAGATTTCATCTCCAAATATGGAAAGGTTTCTTCACAGTAAGAGCTGTGAAAATGTGGAATAGACTCCCTCCAGAGGTGGTTCTGGCCAGCTCAGTAGATTGCTTTAAAAAAAAGACCTGGATTATTTCCTAAATCTACATAATATAACATGGTACTAATATTTATAAGTAAAGTTGATCCATGGAATACCCGATTGCCTCTCGGGGGATCAGGAAGGATTTTTTTTTTCCCTGCTGTAGCGAATTGGATCATGCTTTGCTGTTTTTTTTTTTGCCTTCCTGTGGATCAACTGTGGGTATAATATTGTATATATGGGATTGTATGTTTTTTTTTTCTCTTTCTCTTTTTTTGGTTGAACTAGATGGACTTGTGTCTTTTTTCAACCTGGCTAACTATGTAACTATGTAAGAAAGACATGGAAGCTGCCATTGCTGACTAATTCTTCTGAAAAAACTAATTGCCTGGCAATCATGCTGACTGACCCTATTGCTTTTGAATCACTGATCTAGAACAAGTATGTAGTTTAGTACTTGAATCAGAAAATCAGAACATTTCAGAAGATTGCGTGTCAGCATAACATAAACAGGCAGACAACTAGCATTTTCAAAGTAAGTCAGCAACAGCTTCTGAAGCAATAAGTATTTTTAACATCCCCTTAGGCTGGGTTCACACTATTGCGAATTGGATGCGGGTTTCCCCATCTCCGCAGCGGCTCCAGTGCAAACTGCACAGGGGTCCTGTGCATCTTTTGGTCTGTTTCAGGTCCAAATTCAGCCTAAAATTCTGTCTGAAATCGGACCTGAAACGTTAAATGGAGACGCAACGAACTCCTGCTGTGAGCCGGAGCGTGCTGCAGTGTGAACCCAGCACACGATTGGATTTTCCGACAACAAATGTTGGATGTGAGCTTGTTGGCAGAAAGTTCGACCGTGTGTATGCTCCATTGAACATTTGTTGTCAGACTTTTCGCCAACAAATGTTGGCTAGCAGGTTCTCAAATTTTCCGCCAACAAAAGTTTGTTGTCGGACTTTCCAATCGTGTGTACACAAGTCCCATGCACAAAAGTTCACGCATGGTCGGAATCAAGTATGAGCCGGAGATATAACTAATGTTCGCAATGGAGATATCACGTACGTCACTACGTTTGTAATTGTTGGCCAACATTTGTGTGACCGTGTGTATGCAAGACAAGTTGGAGCCAACATCCTTCAAACAAAAATCCACGGTTGTGTTGTCGGAAAGTCTGATTGTGTGTACGGGGCATTAGAGTTTCAAATGTTTCTCAAGTTTATCATGGATGTCTGTATTTTTGCTTCCAGTTCTGTGCTTGGTTCTGGAAAAAAAAAGCAGTGGTAGGGAGATTGTTGGCCAATCTTCTCAAAAGTATTGATTTGCCTATTTTTAAATATTATGGAATTGTTTTTAGAAACATTTGATTGCAAAATGGCTTTTCCTGTATATATTCTTTAAAAAAAAAACTAGGGCTCTTGTTAAGGATTAATTAACTGGATTTGAATGGGTTATTTAAAAGTACTCTCCCTCACTCAATTAGCATACGTAGACACTGAAATTTTACAGTTAATTAAAATATCCTGACCAGAATAAGTCTAATCATGAAGGCCATAAGGGAATCCGATGAAGAAGGAGTTAATGTATTTTTCCTTTTTTTTTTAATAAGTAATTTGTACCTGAGGTGAACGTTTAAGGGATGGAATAGAAAAGTGTCAAAAAATGTAACTTTTAGATCAAAAGGATGAAATTATGTCCCAGCACCCATTAACCCTATTGTAGATACTGAACCACACACAGTGAGGCTAACCGTCTGTGCTAATCTGTGTTAAATTAATGAGATGTTAAGAGAATGAGGCAGTGGTTAGAAGCTTGATATAATGTGCTTTTCTCACTGCAAGCTGTGGGGTAGTGGGGCACTCATGAATTAGCCAGTTTTTAAGTATTCATTTTACATTTTATCATTATGGCTGTGGGCTTTAGCCTCAGCAGGTGACTGCTTTTTAAAGTATTTTTATATATTTATTAAATAACGGAGTACATGGTAGCCCATTGCAGAATTAAGATCCCCATATACATTAATATTGTCGTATAATAACACATTCGATTTTAACTTACCAGGTGATGTGATAGGTCATGCTGAATACAAAGTCTTCATACTGAAAAATGATCGCCAGAGTCTTAGTTGTTTCCCTTGTAAATATTGATACAATGTGATGCCTATTATTTCATTTGAGAGCCCAGCCTATCAGCAGAAAATCTTTAAAGCTGAACTCTAGGCATCATCTTAATTGCATACTTACATTGGTCCAGCTGGGACCAATAAAAGCATGCATATCCATTGCCTAAAGAACCGCCGGGGAAGCTGACGTTCACTGTAGTAGTGTGCACTGTTACAGTGATTTCCGAAATCTTCCCTCTGCCGACATTTACAGAACTGGTTTTATTTTTCTTCAATGAATATAAGGCGTTCTCAGATTGGCACTGATTGCACACTGTCTGCATTTGGGTCTGTACCATTTGTCCTTGTGTATCTGTCAAAATCAGAGCTGCAGGTGAGTCTTTACACCTGCTATGTTTCTATTGAAAAAACATGGCTGCTTGCACGCAGCTCCATGCTGCTCAGAACGGATGAACAGCTGTTGACACCCTATGGGCCATTTCACCCATGCGAACGAGCCCTACATTTTATAATCCGTTTCAGCTATTTCAGACAAAAAATATGTGTAGGAAATAAAATATACATAGTAAAAAACACATAGTATTAGGCCCCTTTCACACTGGAGCGGTTTTCAGGCGGTATTGCGCTAAAAATACCGCCTGAAAACCGCCCCTAAACAGCCTCCGCTGTTTGTTCAGTGTGAAAGCCCGAGGGCTTTCACACTGAAACGGTGCGCAGGCAGGGCGGTGAAAAAAGTCCTGCAAACCGCTTTTTTGGAGCGGTGAAGGAGCGGTGTTTTCACCGCTCCTTCACCGCTCCTGCCCATTGAAATCAATGGGACAGCGCGGCTATACCGCGGTAATACCGCGGCTATAGCCGCGCTGTACGAGCGGATTTAACCCTTTTTCGGCCGCCAGCGGGGGTTAAAACCGAACCGCTAGCGGCCGAATACCGCTGCAAGAACGACGGTACAGCAGCGCTAAAAATAGCGCTGTTGTACCGCCGAGGCCCCCACCGCTCCAGTGTGAAAGGGGCCTTAGTGTTTTGAATTGACAACCTCTAGGTAGCTGTACTCACAACAATCAAAATAAATGCTAGATAATATCAATAAACTTATAGTGTAGCGCTACCCTCTTAGAATCTTAAACCATCTGTAGCACCCCCTGTGTACATAGTGTAGATTAGGTAAATTTAGTTTAGGCTTCACTGAAGTCAGTGTAAATTGGTTTGTGTTTAGTTAGCTGGTGGGCTCTGCAGGCTGAGTTTTTGTCACCACCCCCTGGTTTCTAGAAGATCCCTCAAGGCTCTAAAACATAGTGGGTGGAGGGGCAGAGATCAGGACCTTAATATTCAAGAGATCTCTGCTACTACCTGGGTGAGGATGGCCCAGAAGGCGGGGATTTAGCCCTAAATATGGTGGAGCCTGAACATGTGGAGAGAGATTCCAGGATCCAGAGACCTGGGGGGGACCCCTGTGCTGGTGGGGGGGGGGGTCTCTGTCTCCAGGTAGAAGTGTGCTGCTGAAAAAGAGAGAGAGAGGGAAAAGAGAAGGAACCACAGGGGGAACCTCAACCCCTTCAGTCTCATCCAGGAGACAACCTGTCAAGCAAGTGGAACCTCTAGAGCAGGAGGCCTGGACAGAAGTCACTACCATGCTGCAAGATATAAAGGCACTGAGTGAGTAACCTCTACCTATTCACCTCCACAAAGCCAGAAAGGGAGAGAGCAGTCGGATGCAAGATCTAGCTAGCCTTTGAAAGGGACAGTGTACAGCTTACCGTCTTCCCTGCTTGGGAAAAGTTCAGTGAAGCCAGGTGCGCTGTAATTTTTGTTGTTGTGGGGAAAAGAAACATTTGCAGTCTATTGGGATTTGTACAGTACTTTAAAGCGTAACTCCACATTTGTTGAGAAAAAACATTTCCCTCTGGGTGATCTATGTACATTACAAGGATTTTGACAAACTTTGTTGTAGAACCTTTTGTTATTCTGAAGAAATCCTTGTGTATGTGTCTGTATCCATGTGCAAAAGTGAGTCTAATGGGAGTGGTTTCTTAATTAGCAACCAGCTCCTTCACCTGCAAAACTCTAATGAGGAAAATTGCAGTGTCTGCATCCATTTAGATGTGATTTCCTATTGGGAGTAGCTCACCAAATTATTGGTGCAGGGGATGCCTGAAATCTGACTTGTAGCTTAGTGCAGACTTCTAGAAAACTTGGTGAGCCAATCACACAAGCAGAAAATTACATAACTGGGGGGCGTTCTGTACACATTCTGTCTACAAAATACCTCCAGGTAGCCATATTGCATTGCATTTCACAGAAAATTACAGAGCTGCAGATTGAAAAGGAAAGGTAGTTTTTAATAACATTCAATTATAATTTGACTTGTGTCAGAATTGTATATATTATTTTTTTTTTATTTGCCATTTTGTTTTTCATGAAAGTGAAGTTACTCTTTAAGGATCCAGTAAGGACTTGTGATTATTCCTACAATAATAGTCTAAGCTCTACTCTGAAAGCTGGGAGCAGTTCAAGTTGTCCCCAGGCTTTTTCTGTAAATACAGTTCTGGGCATCCTTTATCACCCTAACCCCATCCAAGTTACATTCCCCCAATAAATTATCAAAACCAAGCTCATGGACTGGATTGACTGTGGGGTGCTTGCTAAAGATGTGTGTTGCCTGGCTATGCAGGTGAAGGGGGACCCTGGGTCCAGCGGCCCTTTTGGGGTAGTGCTACACATCCATATAAATCATGTTCAATTATATGTAATATAGTCCTGTGCAATAATATACAGTATTTTGACAAATAAACAAAGATAAATAAAAAAAAACCATAAATAGTCCACAGAAAACACTCACAGAGTCTGTGAATTAATTTATATGTGAAAAGGAGATGTTACAGTAATATCTTCCACAAATGTGAATAACTACGTGTTCCACCACCTGTGCATACAACTGCTTACCAAAAACATTTGATCTTCATCCAATTGCCAACCCCTTGATGATGTCCATGGTGACAAAATGCACTGGGTGACGTTGTCTTAGACCGGTATAGATTTCTAAAGCTGAGTAGGCTGCATCCTGGGTTGATCCTGTTTGAAATTGTACTGAAAGCACCAAAGACCTCACATTCAGGAGGTAAAATGTATTTGGTAAGCATCTAGTGTATGCCCAGGTGGTGGAACACAAAGGTGATCACATTTGTGGAAGATATTGCTGTCAATCACAAACAAATTAATTCACAGATTCTATGAAGGTTTTCTGTAGACTGTGTACTTTTGTTTACCTTTGTGAAAATACTGTATATAATTGCACAGGACATCATTACATATCATTGTACATGATATACAATATATGGATGGATTAAGATTCTAAAAACATTTGCACATATTGACTATAGTGTCTCTGTATGTCAGATAGTAGAATTATTATTATACAGCATTTGCAGTATATAGCACAGTACACAGTAAAGTTATAAGACAAATCAATACAAGAGGGATCAGAGGGTCCTGCTTGTGAAAGCTTAGAATCTAAAATGGAGGGTCAAGTGATACAAAAAGTAATAACTGTGAGGGATGAGCTTATTATGAAAGTAAAAGTACAGTTTATTAGGTGGAGGCAGGATGGGCATCCTCTGTTTTCCTAAATGTGGATGGAGTAAGAGACAGTTGTACAGATTGGGGTAGGAAGATTCAGAGAATGAGAGTGGCACTGGAGAAGTCCTGGAAGTGAGCATGGGAGGAGGTGATGAGGAGGCTAGAGAGCCGGAGGTTTTGGGGAGGAGCAGATGGTTTGGGTGATATTTTGAGGTGAGGTTGGTAATGTAGCTCAGGACAGAGTTGTGACCGGCTTATGTTGCAGTTAGCATACTCGCTGACGTGAAAATCCAATGCTAAATTAGCACACACACGCTGATCTGATAGCTTCAGAACTTAGAGGCACTGAACTGGTATTAAAACCAGAAAGAGCCAGGCAGCTGAGATTTTCAGGTCAGAAATGTCCTTAAACATATTAAACTACTAAATCTGAAAATCTTAGTAAGTAGCATAATCTACCAGCATATATAAAATGTATGAGCTGCTTCAAGTGCACTTCTGCCCAATTGGTCCACTCACACACTATCGGCAGCTCTGTACAAAACATAAAATCTGCTGTAAAGTAATGTCCATTTTATTTGAAAATGGTTACACTATATACAGTAGGGGTAGGCAACCTTTGAGAGGCAGAGATCTTCCTAAACAACATGAAAGAGATCACTGGGGTTCAGCGCCCGTTATTTTTATTAAGAAATTAACTGGCAAGGCCTAACTGAATAGTAAGAAAAACTTAGAAGATTATAATAAAACAAATGTCATGGTAAACATATAAACTTACCCTACCTTAAAAGTAGGCAGTGTCAGTTAGTAGAGCAGTGGACGGTGTGTGGACAGTGTCAGTGAGGCAGAAATTGGTATTAGTAGGGCAGAGGACAGTGTCAGTGGGGCAGAGGTTGGTGTTAGTAGGACAGTGGATGGTGTCAATTAACAGAGCAGCGGACATGTCAGTAGGGCAGTGGTTGTTGTCAGTAGGGCAAAGAATTGTATAAGTAGCGCAGTAAACTGTGTCAGTCGTTTATTTTATTTATTAACAATGTTATTTTTATTATTTTTTTACAATTTTTAGAAGCCCTGTTGGGGGGCTTTGGTAAAATATCATGCGTCTAAACAGACCCCTGATGTCTCACTTTTCTTCAGCCACAGCTGCACTGGACAGTGAATGAATGGGAAGTGCTCTGTGCTTAGCTGCTTCCTCTTCATTCACAAACTGAACACAGTTTACTATGCTTCAGTTATGAATAAACACAGTGAGGGGGGGGGCATGGTCAAGCTGGCGACCTAAGCCGACGTGTGTGAGCAGAGCTCAGCTCCTACCTGCCTATTTTATCCAGTTTACAGGGGATCTGTTTCTATTTTCACCCTTGCTGACACCCGGGTATGAGAAGAGGCAAATCCGGCTCGGTAAGGAAAGGTGGATATACTTCTGAGGCGTCCCCACAGCAGAAGCAGGCCCCTGTAGGCCGCACGCACATGGCATCCCAAACTACGCCAGCAGATCCAGCGACGATGGAGGAGGATCACTTCCAGGCCATCTCCGGCTGCCAAACAGCCTTGACGGCAAAAATTGACATCCTGCAGATGAATTTCGTGTTGATGCGGAAGGACATGGAAAAAATGCGTGATCGGCTGGGTGAGGCTGCGCGGATTTTGGGCGACTCAGAGGACTCCATCCGGGATCACCGTACTTCCATCCACACCTTACAGGTGAAAATGAAGGCCCTTGAGTCACAGATGGAAGACAGCGAAAACAGGAGCCGCAGAAATAACGTGAGGGTGGTAGGACTGCCAGAGGGAGCCAAGATCCTACAGCCTTTACAGAGACCCTGCTCCGCACCCTCCTCCTCCGGGCCTCGTTTTCCAGCACTTTGTCGTGGAGAGGGCCCACAGAATGCCACCTGTATGAGGCCAACTGCCCCCCCACACACCTTCATTTTCAGGCTGTTAAACTTCCGGGATCGGGACCTGGCACTTCGTGAAGCTTGGAAAGTGGAAGAGCTCCGGTTCGAGAAAGCAAAAATTGTGCTGTTCCCGGACTTCTCTGTTAACACCCAGAGGCTCCGCAGAACCTTCGACCACATCAAAGCTCAGCTTCATAACAGAGGCCTGAAATACAGCATGTTGTTCCCGGCTCACCTGCAAGTTGTGGATGGGGAATCCACCAGCTACTTCAACTTGGCTGATGATGCCTCTCAGTGGTTGGATACCCTGCCCTAGGCCCAGTAACTGAATACGTCTCTCGTGTTTATCCTGTTTTGCGCAAGCAATGCCTATGTTTCCTTCTCTCCCCCAAGGCTGTACCTGACTGAGACTGTCAGTCGCATTGATGTTTGGACCTTGCATCTTTGGCACAGAACACTGGCGGAACTCCACTATCCTTTTATTGCACTGCAGCACTGGTTCGGCTCTGGGACACAGGGCCAGCATCCCTGGAGCTAGCCACTATCATGCCTACCTCACCCTTTGCAGCTGACCTTGCGGCACTCGATAATGTTATACCTGGCCCTTGGCACCTCTTAGCCACTCATTATTTCTCCCCAATGCTGCTGATGCATTGCTGAGGCACACCCCATCATGGAAGACTGGAGGGGATAATAGGAGTGTACCCCTAGCTAGCACTAGGTGTTTTTTTTTTATTTTTCACATTTATGTAATCCCGATTACCTTTTACTTTTATACAGGTTTATAGGCGATTGCATCTGGACTAAACTGAACTTGCTGGCCACCTGAGTTCTCGGTGGTTGTTTGCTTCTCCATCTGCCCCCATAGGAGACCTTCCTAGTGTGTGATGGGTCTAGTTTTGGGTTTAAGCACTCAGAGTTCCCCAATGGACATGCAGGGTGGGCGGGGTTGGGTTTATATGTTACGGCTGTTCTTTTGTTTTTTGGAGTTTATTAATAATGTATGCAGTGATTTGTCTTGGATTCTCAAGTTCTCAAAGAACTTATCATTAAAGTAAAAAATATATATACATAGATAAGAGAACTCATGAAAAGTTCATATTTGAAAAAGGTGAGTCCAAGTGTTCATGGTTCAAATAACAATAATAAAATCATCACTGAAAACCTTCTGCCACCAAAAGGAGGCTTCCCGGTACAATTGGACCCCATTTAGCATATACCAAATGGGTCAAGCAGGCAATGGTGTCACAACACCTGAATATGGAGACTTAGCTGGAATCTTCATACATGGACCTTATAATATTAAGAAAATACAGTCACGGAAGCCAATGTAATGGTATGCAAATTTGTAGGGCCTTTCAGAGTCTGAAGTCTACTCATCAATACTCCGTTAGGACATGAATCCAAGGAGAAGGGATAGAAGATTCAACATAGTGTAAAACCATAGGTAAAAAAAAAACATAAAAAAAAAAAACAAATCCCTTACATTTCAGTAAAGCATCAAAACCATGGAAGGTCATATAGTAGTGGCATAGACAGGACAGTAGATCCAACGCGTTTTGTATGTCAGGCAACATCTGGGGTGGGGTGACATCCTTAGAAGTCTGGTTCTTGAATGGGAGTGTCTGTGTTGAATCTAATCAGCTGATGTAAAATACATTTCTGGGGAATATTTACACCATCTGTGTACAGAACACCTCCAGGTTGCCAAATTGCACTGAATTTTACAGTAATTACAATGGCTGCAGACTGAAAAGACTTGTGCAGCAATTGTATAAAATATTTATTTTTGTCTTTTCTTCCCCCACAAAAGAGAAGTGAGCAGGCACTTTGATTTTAAGGGGACTCTCTTCTAGGAAGCTTTTCGCTTATAGGACACGCATCATTGGGTAACTATGCTATATGGAATATGATATATTTCTTTTGGTATATGCAACTAAGCCTTTATAAGTATATTCTTATTGTATATTTTTAACAGACTGACCTCTGAAGAAGACCTTGAACATATAGGTTGAAACGCGTCAGATCCATTTTTCGATATTGACAATATTCACATGATGTCGTTATGAAAATATGTCTGTATAATGCGTGTCTGATTTCATTAGATTTGTAAACACTCTATATCAGAGCTCATTTTTTTAAACTCCTGTGTAATTTTTTGTACAATAAACATTATCTTTTTTATACAACATTGGTTTAATATCTCAAACCCTGCTGCCTAAAAACCCCACTTGGGGAAATCCTTTTCCTGTTTTTTGCTACTACATTAGGGGTGAGCAGCATCTCTTTTCTCCTCCCTCAATTGTGTCTTCTTTTTGCCATATTAACCTTTGGGTGGCCAAACACCCCTTTCCCCCCTTTGACACATGGGAGGTAAAAACATGAGCTCCAGAGTGTAGGATATTCATATGTCGTTTGTTGGTATTTATATTGTGTAAGGCACAATTTATACAAATATGAGTAACTTTCAGGGAGATGAGTGGGCCAATCTCATGCTAGGGTATGAGACAGATTTTGAACAGGGTGATCGGGTCAAAACTTTGATTTCATCCCTTGTTCAAAAACTGAATAAAGTGCTGGAGAAAAAATCAGCACTCTTTTGGCATGTAAAATCGTTAGATAGATATATGAAAGAGAATATTAATCCCCTAGGACTGCAAATCCAGGTCTTTCCCAACCTGGAGCAAACGAATATTGATCTAAAAAAAGAATGGGAGGCCAACCTCAATGCATGCTCTAGGGAAATGGTGGCTATCCTCACTTGAGAATATAACAAACAAATAGTATTGTTGGATGTAGAAATCAACAATATAGAAGCAGCCTTAAACCCCTTTACACAGCATGCCCTATATTTGGAGCTGCAGAAAAACCTTCGGGATGGCCTGTCAATCCATAATAGGGGTATCTTACAGAAAAAGGAAACCAAGTTCTGGTGGGATAAAACGGCATTCACAGAAGGACGAGCATACAAGTGGAATGCTCATATCCCAAGAAATAAAAAAATTAAACAATATATACCACAACAGCAATCTAAAAATACGAACAACATGCCAAAACAAAAATTTAAATCTGGTCCCAGTCAGAACCAAAAAGTACCACCCAAGGGACAGGGAAAATTCAAAGGAAATCGAAACAATGGGGGCTCCCCCGAACAAGACAGGAAAAAACGTACTGTCGATACAACTGCGGAGAATGGGTACAATGTTCCCACCTATGACCAACTAATACCTCCTATTTTTAGACTTGATACATCGATTATAGGAACGAGTGAAATGTACTCTGTTCACTCTAATACTCCAACGAACACTACTCACACGAGCCAAACAACAGGACGTCTGAAAGCTGGATCTCAGAGTCCTTTAAACCCGACACGGGGACCCCCCTTACCCCAAACAAACAGGGGAGTAGGGAACTTGGACGCATACGTTACGAGGGTACAAAAGAATCCCTCAGTGTGATCAATCTGTCGTCCTACGCCCTATCCCCAGCAGAAATTAGTGTACTGTCACGTGGTCTGACCTTTCCTCCACAAGATAATTTTGACGCCTTTGAAGTGATTACCGACTTGCAACTTTTTGCACGACGGCTACTACTCAAGAGCCTTCATGCAAAAACAAATTCAGACATTGATACAACCGACTGGGCCAGCTTCAGCATGAGAGAATTTAGAGCCCTACGAGACCTAACACTTCTCTTTCAGGAAAACAATACTCTGGATCTAATAGATCAAATTGATTTGGAGACTTTACTCTCTAATGCCAACGAACCTACCTCAAATCCTGTAATGAGCTTTAAAAAGCCTTCTGCTAAATTCCCTCCCCTCAACTTGAATCCAAGCATAGAGATTTTTGATAAACAAACATTAAGAGATATTTCCAAGCTCCAATACAATAGAAAAATATGTTCTCAAAACCTAACTGCAGAAGAATCCAAGGCTCTTGACTCCTTATGTAATAACACCGAAATTACAATAAAACCATCCGATAAGGGAGGCAACGTGGTCCTGATGAATAATGAGGACTACGTTAGCATGTGTCAAAACATTCTGGATAATGAGGAGTGGTATAAAACCATCCCCATTAGATTCATACAAGCCTCCTATAATACATTTTATGATCTGATTCAATCATCCTTTGAAAGAGGAGTAATCACCAAGGACCAATACGAGTTCATCAGGATTAAATATCCATGGGTGGCAACGTTTTATAGCTTACCCAAGATCCATAAGTGCCAGGCCAAACCTCCCGGACGACCAATCATCTCCGGTAACGGAGGAATATCAGAAAACCTAAGCAGGGTGATTGATTCTTTTCTGCAGCCTTTTGTTTTGAGCATGCCTTCCTTTTTGAAGGATACAATACATTTGCTGCAAGTAATCGAGGAGATCACCCTCCCAGCAAATTCATTCTTGGTGGCTGTCGATGTTGAGGCCCTGTACAGCTCGATCCCGCACAACCAGGGGATCGCAGCTGTGCGGGCACTCCTACACCGAAGCCAAAAATACGATGGAGCATTGAACGAGTTCATCATTGATGGGCTCGATTACATCTTGCACCACAACTTTTTCTGTTTCAACAACTCCCACTACCTCCAGGTGCAGGGCGTGGCCATGGGCACCTGTTGTGCCCCGGCCTACGCCAACCTGTACCTGGGGGAGTGGGAGAAGGCCCTCCTAGATGATGGGGACTTTGCGGTGTACACGGGCCACATACCTTTGTGGTTACGGTACATCGATGACATTCTCATCATCTGGGAGGGCTCGGAAGATATGCTGCTTCAGTTTCTTGATTGCATCAACCAAAATAAATACAATTTAAAATTTACCATGACCTACGACCACAACCAAATGACATTCTTGGATGTCAAGTTAGGAAGCACCTCGGAAAATACAATTTCAAGCACCCTATTTCGCAAAAATACTGCAGGAAATACGGTGCTCCATGCGGACAGTTTTCACCCTACAGTATTAAAAAAGTCGATCCCGTATGGACAATACCTGCGGTTACGCAGGAACTGCTCAGATGAAGCCCGTAACTTGCAAACCAGATTGTTGGCACGGAGTTATAGCCGCTCTTGTCTTCGGAAAGCTTACAATAGAGCAGCCGCACAATCTAGATGCGAATTGTTATCTAAAAAGAGGGTGACGGATGGCCCTGGTGCGGATTCTACCAGGATAATTCTGCGATTCTCTAGACAGCATCAGGCGATCAGGAACATAATCCAAAAACATTGGTCCATACTCACAGATGATTCAAAAGTTTGTAACTTTATTTCCAAAAATCCATCAATCACCTATAAACGCGCCACCTCGCTCAAAGATAAACTGGTTCAAAGTGAATTCAAAGCGAGATCTAAACACTATTTAATTCTTGGATCATTTCCATGTGGACACTGTTCCTTCTGTCAGTATATAAAACAGGACAAAACTTTCCACCTTCCAAATGGGGCCCTGTTCAAACCTAAGCACTTTACCAACTGCCAGACACGAGGGATAGTGTACCTCATGTCATGTGAGTGCGGCGCATATTATGTTGGTAAAACAAAACAAGAATTTTATCGTCGGATGTCCAAGCATATCTACCACATGCAGATTGGTAATCACTATTTACCATTAGGCAGACATGTGGTGACAGTACACAACTATAAGATGCCCAAAGTGTCCTTCACCGCACTCGATCGGATACATATACCGAATCGAGGCAGTGATTGGAACAAAATTCTGTTACAACATGAACAGAGGTGGATATATAAACTGAATGCCACCTCATTTGCGGGATTAAATGAGGCTATTTCATTCGCCCCATTTTTAAGGGGCTTTGTGTCCGGAAAGACTCAATAGAGCCCCCTTTTTTGATTAATAAACTATTTCCCTGTTCAACATAGGTCCTCCATTGTTTCTTCCTTTTAATACCCATCCCCTTTCACTTTACGTATATATGCGATTTTGAATAATGTGTTCGCATGTAATTCCTATATCGATACACATATGGTTATTCTTTTCATCTGCCTTGGGACGTACTCTATTTTTCACATTTATTTTCATTTTTATCTCCAACTCACTAAGATATGTGAATTCTTCCTGCATATATGGATGTTTCATGTGTTAATACGTTTAAAACCAATGTATATATGAGCTTGGGATAATATGCCCACGGATGTTAGGAACTATCAGTTCTTTATATACTTATTTTTGTAGACCATCACATGTCTTCTTCCTTTTGCTTGCCCCCTCCCCCATTGAGACTTGGCGGCTCTGCTACCACGGCCTCTGGGCCGGGGTTTGCTCTTTTGATGTGCCTTCCTGGCAAGGGAGGGGGCCCCTTCGGTGCTGGCTCCTCCCCCCCTTCCCCATTGGACACCCGGGCTGGCCCTGGCTGCCACATTGGGGATACTTCCTCCCTTGCCGGCGGCGTTCGGGGACACCCTCGGATGCTCCGTCACTGCGCATGCGCGGGGCCCCACGCATGCCGTGTGACCAGGGCGCATCACGTAATTACGGCGAGGATGACGTCAGGGACGGGGCCTCGGCTCGTCCCGAACGCCGGGGAGACCACACAGGGCTGCCCCATTGGCGGCCATGCCCTCCACGATGTTCCCACAGATCGGGGCGGTGGGGGGAGGCGTCCACACCTGCGGGGAATCCCTCCCCAATTAACACACGCCTATAAATGAGGATACATATATGCTTCCAGAGCAAAAACACTGGCAACCTTCCTATCTGGGTGGTATGATTTTCTTGCAGCTTTCACTTGGTAAGTACACTTTTCAGCATTGTGTTCCTGCACTGTCTTAGCCCCATATGAAATGATCAGTCTATTATACTGATCTTATACATATAATAGATGATTCATATTATATACAACATTACTTTCTTTATATATTTTTAGACTTGTCAACTCTGTTTGGATGAGTGTCCACTGAGCCTGACAAACCCTGTGGCCAATCCCGGGCCGGGTCACATTTGGGTCTAAGCACACAGGGCAATACAGTGCAGTTCCACATTTTGCTTGCACATTGGCTAAGGTAATGCACCTATGATTATTTGTCACGTTTTCTGTGGGCACCTTTCACTATTTTTCAGCTTTATATCTTCACGTTTGTTCACTTTATATTTATTCCTACTGGAGTGACACGCCTCTGTACACACATTTTTCATCTTTGCTTGTTATGTAGTACGTGCAATATATACTGCACGCACAGGCTTTCACCCTTAAAGCCCAAGCACCATGCTATTTTAATTATTTCCAATTCACTTTTGATCAATTCATTTGAATTATCTGATCAACACCACCTGGTCTTTCCTTTTTACTGGATTTTTAACCTTTGGTTTTTCCTTCACTCGTATGCACGATCTACTTATTTCTAAAATATATATATCCAATAGTATAAAAACACAGTCTGCATATGAGGTATGCACATAGACTGATGCTTTCACTTTTTTACTTAATAAAATATATACTTAATACAATGTTTCGATATATACCATGAGTATGACTCTTAAACGTGCTTTTATTTGGGCTTCTGCTGCAGGTGTTTGCCTTCTCCCCGACCGACCGTGCAGTCTGGGTGGGGGGGCGATCTTCAGTGTGATCTCTCATAAGCCACATCATTGGTTTCTGCCCCGGCGCCGTTGGCTGTGCCGGTGGAGGCGTTACAGGACCCTTTGGGGAGAATGAGCAGGCACTTTGATTTTAAGGGTACTCTCTTCTAGGAAGCTTTTCGCTTATAGGACACGCATCATTGGGTAACTATGCTATATGGAATATGATATATTTCTTTTGGTATATGCAACTAAGCCTTTATAAGTATATTCTTATTGTATATTTTTAACAGACTGACCTCTGAAGAAGACCTTGAACATATAGGTTGAAACGCGTCAGGTCCATTTTTCGATATTGACAATATTCACATGATGTTGTTATGAAAATATGTCTGTATAATGCGTGTCTGATTTCATTAGATTTGTAAACACTCTATCAGAGCTCATTTTTTTAAACTCCTGTGTAATTTTTTGTACAATAAACATTATCTTTTTTATACAACATTGGTTTAATATCTCAAACCCTGCTGCCTAAAAACCCCACTTGGGGAAATCCTTTTCCTGTTTTTCACAAAAGAGAAGTTACCCTTTAAGTCTCCACTCACCTGATCTTATAACGATCCAGGAAACAAAAACTCCATGTCTAGAATGACTACCAAGCAGACATTCACCTCAATGCAAGAACCCTAAGCATGGATTAGGTCCCAAATCAAATTGAAGACGTATAGTAGTGACTACGACAAACTAGGGACCCAAGGTGCATTCCCAAAAAGTAATCCTGACCGATATGAGAATGAGATACATGGGAAATCATATACAAGGGAAGGCAGGGAATGGAAAGTAAACTTCCTCAATTTGAGACGGGAAAAGAGACCGCAACCGGATTGCTGTGTCTATTGCTGCTCCTGACTTACCAGATGCCACAATGCATCAAGGTCCATGGAGCAATAATCATGAGATCTATCAGAACAGAGAACAACATTCACTCAAGCTGAACAAGGAAAGTAAAGGTTGACAAAAAGGTCTACCTCTCAAGTTTACAAAACAAAGAGGAAAGGCTGAGACTTGGGTCAGCAGAACCCAGAGTAATTGGACCATTTCCTGGCAGCAGTTTCCGGTAACTAGCTTGTTCAGTAACTGATGGCTTTAGAGTATCTCCGTGGACCACTCCTCCATAACTAGGACAGGAAAATTTGACCTTCTGAAGACCACTGTTGCACAAGGTTGGGTGTAGGTCAGGACCCAGACAACAATTCTTGCCAGTACAAGATCTCGTTTTTTTCCTCCATTGTAGAGACATGTCAGTGCCTTGACTTTGTCCACTTGTATCCTAAGCAGTAGACCTGTTCAGGAAATAATTACACAGTGTAGGAGGTACCAGATAACCAGCTATGAGACTTTAGAATAGAAATCAAGAGATGAAGGTTCTCTGATAACCTTCCAGGAGGTAGGTAGAAAAATCTTCACCAATCCCAGACAAGTGAATCACAAGGTCATGAAGTAACACTTCCTCTTGGGTAGAAAGTTTATTCACAAAATAAAAGGAGTCTAAGGCGATCTGATAAGAGACAATAGTAAAGGGAGCGCCTCAATGAAGATGACTCTTCAAACCAACATTCTGCATGATTTTCAGCAACCAAGAAATGGATAACCTCCTGGCAAGGTATAGGACAGAGTGCTCCAAAACTTTCTAAACAAAGGGCCAGTTTACTGTACTTCAGACTTTAGGGGGGCCGGACTGTGCACAGTGGGAGTAGAAAACGTGCTGGCATCAGTAGGCATGAGCGGTGCCCCATCGTTGGTGCCAGCGGGAGGAATAGGAGGATAAAAAGGTATGCAAAGTGCAGCAGTTTGGAGACCACTGGTATAAGACATGAGGGTGAAGAAGCAGTGAGGATTCCTATACCACTAAACCAAGCTGGTTTGGGCTGTCTCTGTACATTTGTATGGACAAAAGGCCCATACAGAAGACTGGCCAAGTAGCTTCCAGCATGCCATCACAACTGATGTGTAAAGCTCCAGACACGTGCTCCACACGTTCAACCAGGAAAGAATCCACTGTTGCGGTGGAGTAATACTTTTTAAGGGATTTAGCCCATTATGCCAGTGTTTGACAGCTTAAGGTCACAGCCAGACTAGTGCAAAAAAGGTAGAGCCCACAAGCAGACAGCTAGACAGTCTGCAGGAGCCTGGCACTACACCTACAATCTGCTTTACCAGCAGAAAAAGGTGCACTTATTAAAAATATATATTTTTAAAAAGGTAACCCCATCCTTTAAGGGTTGGATGGCTAGAAGTGAAAAAGATCACATTAACCACTTCAGCCCCAGAAAGATTTACCCCCTTCCTGACCAAGCCCTTTTTTGCGATTCGGCACTGCGCCACTTTAACTGACAATTGCGCGGTTGTGCGACGTACCCAAACAAAATTGACATCCTTTTCTTCCCACAAATAGATTTTTTTTTGGTGGTATTTGATCACCTCTGCGGTTTTTATTTTTTACGCTATAAACAAAAAAAGAGCGTCAATTTTGGAAAAAAAAGCAAAATTTTTTGCTATAATAAATATCCCCAAAAAATATATTAAAAAAAAACAAATTTCTGCCACAGTTTAGGCCAATATGTATTCTTCTACATATTTTTGGTAAAAAAACGAAAATAAAAAACCACAATAAGCATAGATTGGTTTGCGCAAAATTTATCGCATCTACAAAATAGGGGATAGATTTATGGCATTTTTATTAATACTTTTTTTTATTAGTAATGGCTGCGATCTTTATCATGACTGACATTGCGGCAGACAGATCAGACACTTTTGACGCTATTTTGGGACCATTGGCATTTATACTACATAATACTGCTATAAAAATGCACTGATTACTATGTAAATGTCACTGGCAGGGAAGGGGTTAAACACTAGAGTGCGATCAAGGGGTTAACTGTGTTCCCTCAGCATGTTCTAACTGTAGGGGGGATGGGCTCACTAGAACATGACAGATCACTGGGAGCAGTAGATCCCCGTCATGTTGCTAGGCAGAACAGGGAAATGCCTTGTTGACATAGGCATCTCCCCGTTCTGCCTCTCCGTGGCATGATCATGGGCCACCGGCGGACAGAGTCCGCGGGACCCGCAGCGACGTACGGGTACGTTGTTTTGCACACCAGTGCCACTTTGCCGACGTATATCGGCGTGATCCGGTCAACAAGTGGTTATGTAGGCTGTAAGAACTGACCAGAGATCAGGAGTTCCAGGTGGCTCTTTGCAAAGCAAGAGCAGCAACTGGAAAAAGTTTCCTCCAAACTGAATGGCCAGAAAAAGCAGACATGATACTCCCCCCCCCCCAAGAACAAATGGAAAACACAGGAATTTTAGGCAAAACCCAATCAATGAGTCTCCAGAGACAAGGCAGACATTGAGCAATTTCCAGCTGCTCTGGACCTGGAATGCGGTCTGTGGATAGCTTGCTGCCAGAACAGGGTCTAAAACTTGCCTTTGTGTCGAACCCTGTGCCCAAAGGTTACTTCCAGGCTAGCTACACAATATCCAGTCCAGCAGGGGGTGCAGCCACTGCAAACCTAGGCTCAGAAAAGGGTAATCAGATTAGCTGCAATTGTAGCGACCAACTCAAGCTCTAGCAAAGGGTTTTGAATGCAGAAGAAAAAAAAAAAAAAAAGGAAGAAAATGCAAAGCTGATGAAAAGTTGTCCATTGTACTAGGACACGTTCAAAAAACGGTGGGTTATTTCTAGCAGGGGCTATCCTGAGCTGGCCAACATTTGTGTCCGAGTGTCTAATCCCTCCCCATACAGCAGTATAACCCAAAACAGTATATTGCATACTGTGTGCCTCAACGGACAAGAAAAACAATCTGCCTGCTTGTTATATATCCATAGTCATCTCAAGTTTGCGGTATTGCTGAGAAACTGACTGGTCTATTATTGATCCTTTGTGGGCACATCGTCATCAAATATACTTTACAAGTCTAATGCCAATTGCTAGCCACAGTTTATATACATTTAAATGTGCTTACTTTGTGTATCCAGTTTAAGCATATCCTGGAAGGTTTTTAGCAATGGTATATACATTTTTATGTGGTCTTGGCTTCGCTGTGCGTCTCTAATTTCAAATTGTCCTTTTTTTCCCAAAAGCAGCAAAAAAGGAAATGTGCTGAGAGAAATGTGTGGATGGCCACTGTTGCCCTTCTAAAATATGCCAGTTACTTGGTCCGAAATTCAGAACTTTGAGTCGCCAACTTGAACCCAGAAAAGTAAGAGAAAGCAAAGCCAGAATTCCTGATCTGTATAGTTGGTTTAGGCCAGAACAACTATACTGAACAAGGTTCAGCATGGTCGTCTGGTAACAAACTTTCAGAAGCAGAGCAATGGCAGCCCCCATATTGTTAAGAAAATGAACTTGATTAATTAAATATTTCTAACCTGAATAGCAGATGCCACATAAAAGAGTCCAGTATTAAAATGAATTTTTCCATACACATAGAGCCTTAAATCAAGGTGACCATTGTGATATTTTGTAAAGCCTAGAAGTTGGCAGCAAACTATAGATTGCAAGAGGTTTACTTCTAAGTTTGTATACTTTGGCTCCATCTAGTGACATCTTTAAAAATAAAACTAGCATTAATAAAAAAAAATCTTTATTTATAAAATATTCATATAAAAGTACCTTCATACAACTTTACAATAAAATACTTTACAACAGCAACACAATATTTCACACATAGGACAAATGCAATATACAAGAAAGAAAATTAAAGGTTGTTACTTTAAAGTTATTGCTGTTAGACACTAATTTGGGGAGAGAATATTTGTACAAGTGAGCAGACCCTTCTGACTATATACAATGGAACAGATATAGTAGTGATAATGGCTGCAGCCTGCTTAGGCTTATTTTTCAAAAAATACTACTCATACCTGTGCCACTACTCAAAGGAGAGCAAAAAAACCATGCACACAACATGACAGTCATAATAAATGTGAAGAAATTATTCCAAATGTACTTCTCATCCTTTAAATGCTTGCCCCCAATAATGTACTGAGGGTGCAAAGAGACTGAAAATGGTAGTTTACCCTTTAAAAAAAAGAAAAAAAAATATATAAAAAAGGAATTGCTCAAAAAGAATATGGTTGTGAGAACCCTAAAGTGGTAGGTTCCTGGACTCTACTCTATGAACAACAATATCAGTTGCATTGAAGCAGAAAAGATTCCCGTGCTTCATATCCAAATTCCTTTAAAGGGCATGAAAGAAATAAAACATTTTAATTAGCAACTTTGTTGTGAAGCCTACACAAAGCTTGTTACATTTAGCCAATGTAGCAAATGATCTATATAATTTATACCCAACTACATCACCACGGAGCCAGGCCATTAGCCATTAACAAAAGATCAAATACCCGGTTTGTCTTTCAGTTAAATAAAGGGGAATTTTTTTTTATTGACCAGTAGCATGACATGAGCATGCTTAAAGTGTTTACCCTAAATGTTTTATTTACAAAATGTTGTCAGTAGGTTTGCCAACATGAGGCCAAAACTCATTCTTCTAAGCAATTTAAAACCATACTGGTATTTCAGCTCTGGCTCTTTAATTCCTTTTTGAATCACATTGCAAATGCAACTTATTTAAAAGACAAACAAAAAAAAGAAAAAAAGCCTAAAATTAAATAGTTCTTCATGCCACTCCTAAAACATACACACATATACCAATAAAAACAAACATACCTTTACAAATATACACAAACAAGGCTAATCTACAATTTTTGTTTGAATACAAAAAATGAACCATTCAGGTAACATTGAGTTGTAAGGTCTGAAATGTTTATCTGTGAATCCATAGGTGCAGTTGAGTTTTGAAGGTGGTAGAAGTAAAGTGCCAAGACTAGTTCTCCAAGAGAGGGAAAATACTGCGGCTCTTGCTGTTGGCAGAAGTGGAGCTGTTTGATTTGAAACGTTTGGGAGAAGGAGTAGCAGCACTGATATTCTTTCTTACCTGCACAGAAAGACAGGGTGTTAAGAGCAATGTCTAACCAGAATAAACAAGAGATCACACAAAATCTGTTAGCATGAAAAAAGTGGAGCTAATATAGAATACTCCCCAATTAGTGACTCAAGAGCCAAGTTCTGCACTCAGCTCCTCCTTGTCTGGAAGAAGACTGGATTGAGAAAAAAAAATAACAAATTTGACATTGTTGCATTCTAAAATATCTCCAGTCTCTTGGCCTTTATTACTTTGACACAATGACCTGGAATATGCAAACAAATAAGGAATGACAGCGTAAACGCCGGCAAAAACAGATAGATTTTCTTTCTGGCAACCATAGGTTTCCGGAAAGAAAGTTACTCAATTCCACCCATCAACACAGAGGGGGAGCCGTCCCCGCCAGGAGAACACAGTGACTATTGCTAGCGGCTATAACAGCTGCTAGCAATAATTGCATATAAAATCTGTCAGGCTGGTTGTACCCAAGTTGATCACTCAAACAACTTGGGTACAATCAACCTGCCCATACCTTTACCTTGTGAAGGAATGTGATATAGATAATAATAATAGTAATCTGAAAATGTCTATTTTCTTATGTGCATACATATTTTTCTCCTTACTCATTATATAAGTATACAGGTTTGCTCTGTTCCTATATTTTCTCAAGATGGCGGGTACCCCCTACATCCCACACATCAGAAGAACGCGGAACTGAAGATAAGACCAAAGACAGCCAAACCTCGTTATGAAAATTCTCCATCTTCTTTATCTTCTTAACTAATGAGATGTACCTATTAGACTAACATAGCAATGACGTATTTGTGTGTATAAAACATTAACACCGCCTTGAATAAATTAGAAGTGTAACAGTAACGATACTGAGCGTGTCTCAGAGTGTTTACTTTTATATGCATGCATATCAACACTTTCAAAATTAGAGACAGCAGCAGATAACCTTGGGCTCGATTGGAGCTCTTAATCATTTCCATAACAGATGGTGCCGAAAACCCGGGACCTCAGGCTACAGTCGAAGTTATACCGCATCAAGCATCCGGGCGTTAATTGAAAGATAACAGAGGGGGTCTTTGCGCAGCCCTAACAGTACCGGTGAGTTTGATTTATATTCTTACCACTGTACGACTCTCTTATCTTTCGGTTGACGGCTGGATTCTGTCGGTATGCTGAGACTGTCTTAGAGGCAGGTATTTCCTCGCCTGAGGTTGTTTTAACGAACCTGTCAATGGGTTTCTGCTGACTGTATTTGTTCACTGTCTGCCATTCTTTGGGCTACGAAACTCAGCAGTCTAAAAGTGCTACATGTGTGTTTATGTGTTCTCATCTCCAGAAGAGCTGTCGGCCTCTGGAGTGAGATGGTTTCCTTGTGGCAGTCGTTTATAGACGGGTTACTCTGGGTTCAATGAACCTTTGAGGGATATCTCAGCTGCTGGCTTTGCAGTCTGAAAGTGTTACAGAAGTCTCACCCGAAGACGAGTTGTCGGCCTCTTGGTGTAGAGCGGGGAAAAAAAAAAAAAAAAAAAAACGTCTATAAACGGGTTTATTTTTGCAGGGTGGTCTGCCCTTGTGGTTATCTTAGCCTGCTGAAATTTTGCAGTTCGAAGAGTGGCAGGTGTAATGTCCTGTCGTGAGTGTATTTGTGGTTTACTGTTTGCTATATACACGAGAGGGGGTGGGGACTGGTTAAGGTCGGAGGGGGGGCTGCCCGGGGGATCTGTTGGATCGCCGGCTGTTGCTCCTCACTACCCCTGATGTGTTTGTTCTTGTTCTGAGATTAACCGTACATTAGTCTTATGAGCCCCCACCGAAGGAATTTGCTGATAAGAACGCTGAGAAAAATATTAACCCCTTGGTTGTACGAGAGAAAAGAAAGTGATATTGTAAAGAAAGTGATATTGCAAAGAAGATGTTGAAATAGTTAACAAAGTTGAAAGAAGTGGCGAAAGTTATGTTGCTGAAGAAAACAGGGAGAAAAATCCTGTGTGATAAAGAAAATTGGATAAAGGAAGTTAAGAAAGATGGCGATTGTATTATGTATGTGTATCACAGAGCTGATGATATGTTGGAACTTGAAACAAAGGAGGGGAGGGACAGCACTGCCCTCCGTCTAACAACCACTCCTTTCTCACCACCCAAGCACAACCCACTGTGACAACTCAGCCCGGCGGCCATCTTAGTGCACCCATGCCTTCACTTTCTACCCAGTCCAGTGCACTTCCTGCCGGCGGCCATCTTGGTACACCCAGTAAGCTTAAACAGCCTGTACCCAGCCCTCCCTGTTTTAAACCAAGATGGTTCATACCACACACCTGTCTTCCCCAATACGTGAGCATCACATTCCCAGGCCGGATATGTTAATGATGAAGAAGCATCTGAGTGGGAAGCCCAACAGCAGGCAGCAAGGCCACCCACTGATTTAACCCCCAATCCGGCTCCGGACTCACAGTTCCGAGAGGATCTCAAACACATGCTGGCAACCGTAAAGAACAGTGCCCCTTGCCAGCCCCTGCCCCAACAACAGTCTCGGTTACCAGAAGGGGCACCAGTGATGTATGTCGCTTTTACTCTATCACAAGCAGCGGCCTTAGTGACAAGTCTGCCTGACCCAGAGAAGCAGCCAATGCCCTTCTACCGCAGGATAGTGCAGATACAAGAAACTTACTCAGCTGCCTGGAGAGACTTGATCAGCCATGCCAAATCAAAGCAGGACATGTCTTTTGGCCGGTCATGCAGACGGCCTTCAATGATGCCTGCCTTACAAGTGCCACTTGCTACATCTCAGGCGTGGAGTTCTGTGCACAACTCCACGACTGGGCAAAGGAGAAGTTGACGGATCAGAAGACCACAATCCAAGATATTACCCAAGATAAAGGGGAGTCTGAAGAAGTATCATACTAAATTCGTACAGGCCTTTGATGATCTGAGTTTCTCCCACTATGAAAAGAGACACACACGTTTCCTGCGTGGGAGTGGATGGGGTGCTCCGCTCCAGTCCATTTGCAGAGCCACTCCAAGTGGGGACATTTCCTGATTTGCTTGCCAGATTTGTGGTGTCCTCTACATGTCCCTTGAATCTACTAGGAGCTGATGTGTTGTCCAGACTACAGGCCTCAATCAGGACACGCCTGAAGGGGGGATGAAGTTACATACTCCCCTATCTTTAGAAGGCTCATCTGCCTTGTGTTCTCTGCCTCTCCTGATAACACTTAATGAAGCAAAAACTTCAAGTTCAATACTGCAGGAAGTACTTGACAGAATCCCTGCGTGCCTATGGTCCACAGGACCGGAAGACAACGGTCACTTAAAGGTGCCACTAGTTTCAGTCAAGCTAAAAGAGGGCGCTTCATTGCCCCGGAAACCACAATAACCCCAAGAAGAGAACCCCTAAAGGAGAACCAGGTACCTGCTGTGAATGCCTTTGACTGCAAAATACCTCACAGAGGTGGACCTTACAAACGCTTTCTTCAGTGTCCACCCTCACCCCTCCTGCTGGTACCTTTTCGCATTCATCCACGGAAAGAAACGGCAACATACCTAAACAGTTGTGCCACAAGGGGCACAGAACTTTCCAAGCCAGTTTGCAAAAGCTATGGCTATCATCCTTGACACATGACAAGAGGAACACCCGGAAGTGATTCTCTTCCAACGTGTTGATGACCTTCTCCTTTTGTGCAGCTGACTTACCCCCTGTTGAAGTCACCTCAGAAACCTGTTGTGCTATCTTGCCAACCAGGGCTGCAGAACCTCAAAGCCCAAATTGCAGTGGTGCTCAACACCTGTCATTTTCCTTGGACACTGTTTGTCCCATGGGACACGACACCCCACTGAAGACAGGGTGCAAGTAATCTCTGACATCCCACTGCCACAAGGTCAGAAATCCCTTCATGCCTTCCTTGGACTAATTTCCGAGTGCAGAGCATGGATTCCAGAAGCCTTCCTACTGATGCTCTGCAATCAGACCCTTCCAGATGTCTCCTGAAGAAATATCTAAAGTTTGAAGCCTTTAAGTGCGCCACCCCCGGCGCTAGGGCTCCCAGCCTACGACAAAACGCTCAAGCTCTTTGTATCCGAACTTCTGGGACATGCTGCAGGTGTACTCACCCAATCACACGGCATCAGCCTACGCCCTGTAGGATATTATTCCTGTCGACTGGATGTGGTAGCAAGAGGAGGCCTATTGTGTCTGCGAGTTGGATTTGCTATACAAGCCTTGCTTGACAAAACTTTGAACTCGGTCCTCGGACACTGCCTCGTTCTGCTTGCTCCCCATGATGTTGTTGCCATATTCAACCAAGATCCAGCCGAAACACTTGTCCACTACCAGACACTTGAGACTCCTGTGTTCCCTCCTACTGGACAGCATTACTCTATTAAGTTATCAAACACTGAACCCTACCACCCTTCTTCCACTTCTCGAGGGGGGAAAGGAGGAGGAGGAGTAGAGTCTTGACTTGTCACCCCATGACCACACAGGACACGCGGTCACCACTGAAAACACTGTTCTACAAGCTGAAGTCTTACCACCGGTGATGTCTGCACAGGAGGCAGAGCTGTAAGCACTTACTACAGCACGTAAATGGGCAGAGGGAAAAAGAGCCAACATTCATATGGACTCAAGATATGCTTTCAGCATTGCCCATGATAATGGTGTTATCTAGGACAGAGGATTCCTGATGGCTGCAGGAACACTTGTGAAAACTTGATTGATGCCTTGCTTCTCCCAACCCAAGTGACCATTCTGAGTAAAGCACACGACAAAATGAACTCAAAGGAAGCTTAAGGCAATCATCTAGCCAATTCAGCTGCCAAACAGACAGCTGGTGGTCCACGGGAAGTGGACAGCAGGGTGGTAGAAGAAGACCACCCCATGCTTACCTTACAGACTTTCCCAGTGGACAGAGTTTATCTAAAAGAACTACAGGAAACAACAAGTCCGGATAAGAAGGAAAACTGGAAACGGAGAGGAGCAACTCTCAGAAATGGACTATTCGAGTGCAACAAGAAGCCTTGTCTACCCAGGAGTATGTACCCAGCTGTGGTGCAATGGGCACATGGAGCTGCCCACTTGACAAAGACTTTTATGAACTCTCTTATCAACAAGTGTTGCACCAAGAGTTACTCCACTGACCGACAGCTTCTGCAGATCATGCATTATCTGCACCAAATGTAACCCAGGATGCACAGAAGAAGCACAGAAGAAGCACAGAAGAAGCACCTGGCAAAAGACCTATACCCCATTCCAGAGGATGCAAATTGATCATTCTCAAGTGCCAAGAAGTGGCAGATTCGAATACGCCCTAGTGGAAGTGGTCATGACTGCCAGGACCACAGCTAAGAAACTACTGAGTGAGATAGTATGTAAATTTGGGGTCCCAGAGGTGATATTGAGAGATCAGGGACCAGCCCTAACAACAACCCTTACTAAAGAGATTTGGGCAGCACTGGGGGTTCAGTTGGCACTACACATCCCATACCACCCTCAAAGTAGCGGGAAGGTAGAAAGGATGAATGGGACACTAAAAACAGGATGTTAAAGATGGCCCAAGAGACTAACATGAGTTGGCCAGACAGTTAGCCCATTGCCCTGTTCAGTGTCAGACACACCCCCAGGGGAAACATGCCCTATACCCTTATGAAATTGTTTGGTTCAGCTCCCAGACCTGGTTGTTATTTTCCACAACAGTTACAGTTACAGTCTGATGTGTTGACTAATTATGTAACCACTTTATCACGAGAATTAACCTGAATGCATGTCCAGGTGTTTTCTTCCATTCCAGATCCTGAATTAGATACAGGAACACACCAACTACTGTCTGGAGATCCTTGAGCCAAGTTATGATGGTCCATTCCAAGTTTTGGTGACCACAGCCACCTCAGTCAAGTTGGCCAGGAAGAACACCTGAATGCACGCTTATCACTGCAGGAGAGAGTGTTTTCGGGTGCTGCATATCCTTTTTCTGTTTGATCTAGGGGGGAGGGGCCCAGGAGGTGGCCATCACAAAAATGATAACATAATTACGTTTTGGTGTAACTCTTCAGGTACACATGTGACCACCTTTACCTTAGATTACTGTGACATAGTACCTTGTCCGTTTGACCCTTCATGGTGATGCCATTGGTACAGTGATATCCCTGACGGTAAGGACATATATGTATGCCACACAGACAGTTACTGGGGACAGAGTTGTGGTTTCTGTGGGGGCCAGTGGGTTGGAACCCAGGGCCAGACTGGGCGACCACAGAGTGCATTAGACAAAAAAGATGAAAATAGAAAGCCCCCATATCCTAACCAAAGATACCCCTGATACATGCACTGACCCAGCACACAGTCAGAGGAGGAAGCGAGCAGCTCTCTCCGGAAGCTTTTGATCCTCATGTATACATACATGTCATAGGGGTTACAAGGGGGGTCCCTGATGAGTTTAAAGCCAGGGATCAGGTAAAAGCTGGTTTTGAGTCTTTGATCCCCATAACAACTGTCAGCAAGAATGTAGATTGGATTAACTACATGTCATGGTTATGCAATAGAGTTTGTCGATCAGCATACCTGTCTCCATGTGTTCATCTCTAGAGACCAGCTGACCCTCACCAGACTGCTTTTGTAACCTCTCCTATAAGCATGGCCCCACCCCAGGCCCTATCAGGGAACCCTATATTAACCTGTGCACTGCAAGCCAGCAGTGCTGATCAACTACTGTGTGTTAGCCTCTGTGTGTACTTGCTATGTTTCCTACAAACCACTGTGTGTTAGCCTCTGTGTGTACTTGCTATGTTTCCTACATCTGATTTCTGTTACCGACTTTGGCCTGTTCCCGGCCATCCCTGTTTGCCTGTGACCCTGATGTTCCAGCCAGCTCCCTCCTTCCTCTTCTCCTGTAGTCTACCGTGAGCGTGAGCTGTGAGGACCTGGAGCCAGACTGCAGCGCAGTCCATCCTCACCACTAGAGGCTCTGGTGAACACCTGCTGGCTCTTAGACTCCGCGCCCTGGGGAATCTATGCTCTAGCTCCCAGTGGGATCTGTGTCAGTGATCCAGTAGACCTGCTTCCTGAACCTCCCAGGGTACAATCCGCAGCAGTCAGCCGTAGGGTCCACTACCTTGCAGTGCACTCCTGATCCCAACGGTGTGCATCTGTCACCCAGCCTCTAGGTGACCTGACACTACACATATTATAACCAACAGAGATTTGTAAATTACACTAAAGATGCCCTCCAGGGAATTGCTGACCAGTTAGCCCCCACTTCCTACATGACATTCCAGGACCGGATGGCCTTAGACATGGTGCTAGCTGGGAAAGGAGGTGTTTTGTAAAATCATAGGAAAAAACGGGAACCTGTTGTACATACATTCCTGATAATACTGGGCCAAATGGTAAGGTTACTCTAGCTATAAAGAAATTAGAAGATCTGTCACTGGAGTTGAAGAAGAACTCAGGTATCACAGACCCATGGGATCAATACTTTAGCTGGATGAGTGGGTGGCAGAAAGTGCTCGTCCAGATAGGGGTAACGGTATTAATAATCCTGGTCCTTTTAGCCCTGATTGTATGCTGTATTCTACCTTTTGTAAAAAAGTTAATGAGCAAGGCTGTAGACAATAGCACACCTACATTTCTCCACCAAGAAGAAGAGGACCTCCTTATGATGGAAGATGACAAACCCTTCACTCCTCTACAGTCACTCCCTGTCCATAATCTCACAGTCCTATAGGGTTTTAGGGAAGGATAGCGCCTGACTGCACCTCTCCAGCTGTATCGAGGAGGGAAGTGAACAGTTGCTGCCCAATTCTATATACAGCCTAAAAGAGTTGCTGAGGAGAAGGGCCAGGCCAAAATGGGACCTTTAGTATTAGGGACAGAAAAGAGAAAATAGTCATTTTAGGGGGGATTGTGAAGGAATGTGATATAGATAATAATAATAGTAATCTGAAAATGTATTTTCTTATGTGCATACATATTTTTCTCCTTACTCATTATATAAGTATACAGGTTTGCTCTGTTCCTATATTTTCTCAAGATGGCGGGTACCCCCTACATCCCACACATCAGAAGAACGCGGAACTGAAGATAAGACCGAAGACAGCCAAACCTCGTTATGAAAATTCTCCATCTTCTTTATCTTCTTAACCAATGAGATGTACCTATTAGACTAACATAGCAATGACGTATTTGTGTGTATAAAACATTAACACCGCCTTGAATAAATTAGAAGTGTAACAGTAACGATACTGAGCGTGTCTCAGAGTGTTTACTTTTATATGCATGCATATCAACACTTTCAAAATTAGAGACAGCAGCAGATAACCTTGGGCTCGATTGGAGCTCTTAATCATTTCCATAACAACCTTAACAGCCAAGAAACAATAGGATTTTTAAAACAGCTTACCTGTAAAATCCTTTTCTTTCGAAGGACATCACGGGACACAGAGCCACAGTAATTACTGATGGGTTATATAGGTATCACTGGTGATTGGACACTGGCACACCCTATCAGGAAGTTCAACCCCCTATATAATCCCTCCCCCTTGCAGGGATACCTCAGTTTTGTAGCCAAGCAATATAGTGTATTAGAAGAGGGGCAGGACCTCTGTGTCCCGTGATGTCCTTCGAAAGAAAAGGATTTTACAGGTAAGCTGTTTTAAAAAATCCTATTTTCTTTCTCGAACATCACGGGACACAGAGCCACAGTAATTACTGATGGGATGTCCCAGAGCAATGCTACCTGAGGGGGGGGAACCACGACCAAGTAGGGTGCAATCAGACCTGAGGACCCTGTACCGCTGCCTGCAGCACACTACGCCCAAAGGCGATATCCTCATGCCTTCTCACATCCACCTGATAGAATCTGGTGAATGTATGAACTGAAGACCAAGTTGCGGCCTTGCAGATTTGAGCCATAGAGGCCCGGTGATGCACTGCCCAAAAAGCACCAATAGCCCTTGTGGAATGTGCCCTGATCTGAAACGGAGGAATCTTCTGTTTCAAACCGTAATCTTGAATGATCAACTGTCGAATCCATTTAGAAATGGTAGCTTTTGACGCTGCCTGTCCTCTATTGGGACCCTCTGGCAGCACAAACAAAACATCCGTCTTGCGGATCTGTGTAGTTGCCCCTAGATAGGCCTTAACTGCTCTTACTACATCCAACGAATGTAGAGATCTCTCTTCCGGAGAACAGGGATCTGGAAAAAAGGAAGGTAGAACAATGTCTTGGTTTAAATGAAAATCAGAAACCACCTTCGGTAAAAAACTAGGATGAGGGCGTAGTACCACTCTATCCTTGTGTATAATCAAATAAGGCTCCTTACAGGAAAGAGCTGCTAATTCTGATACTCTTCTAGCAGAAGAGATGGCCACCAGAAAAATTAATTTCCTTGTCAACAAGACCAAAGGAATCTGACTTATTGGTTCAAAAGGCCGTTTCTGTAACACAGCCAGGACCAAATTCAAGTCCCAGGGGTTTAGGGGCGCTTTAACCGGAGGATTAAGACGCATCACCCCCTGCATAAAGTTTCGGACCAAAGAATGCGAAGCAAGTGGCCGCTGAAATAATACTGATAAAGCAGAGACCTGGCCCTTGATGGTACTCAAGGCCAGCTTCATTTCTAATCCCATCTGTAGAAAATCAAGGATTCTACCTATGACATATTTCCTGGGATGCCAACCTCTGGATTCACACCAGGTTATATAAGCCTTCCAGACTCTCTGATAAATCATCCTGGAAGCTGGCTTCCTTGCATTAATCAAGGTAGATATGACAGGACCTGAGAGCCCACGACTCTTCAGAACGTGGGTCTCAATAGCCAAACCGTCAAATTTAGCGTTTTTAAGGCAGGATGGAACACTGGACCTTGAGATAACAGGTCTGGGCGTTCCGGTAGTGTCCACGGGGAACCTACCGTCATCCTTACTATTTCTGCATACCAAGTCCTTCTGGGCCAAGCGGGGGCCACCAGAAGTACCGACTTTCTTTCCTGCCTGATCCTGCGAAGGAGTCGTGGTAGTAGCAGAATAGGCGAGAATGCGTAAATCAGTGAGAACCGATGCCACGGAATCACCAACGCATCCGTCCCGCATGCAAGAGGATCTTTTGTCCTTGCCACAAATCTGTCTATCTTTTTGTTGAATCGGGATGCAAAGAGATCTACATCTGGAACCCCCCATCTTTGGCATATGGCCCAAAAGACGTCGGGATGCAGAGACCATTCCCCTGGAAGTAACTGCTGGCGACTTAGATAGTCCGCCTGCCAATTCTCTATTCCCGGGATGAAAACTGCCGATATGCATGGCACATGCATCTCTGCCCAGACTAAGATCTGGTTCACCTCTTTTTGAGCAGCTCGGCTCCGGGTGCCTCCCTGATGATTGACATAAGCCACTGCTGTGGCATTGTCGGACTGGATCCTGACCGGACAACCCTGTAGCCTGATAGTCCAGGCCTTTAGAGCTAGATGTATCGCCCGGATCTCCAGAATGTTGATGGGTAAGGTCCTCTCTGTCTTGGACCATACCCCTTGGACCGCAGCCTGTTCCAGAACTGCTCCCCAACCTGACAGACTGGCATTTGTTGTTACCACCGTCCAGGTAACCGGTAGAAAGGATTTCCCCTTCTGCAGGTTTTCGGGTATGAGCCACCAATTGAGGCTCTGACGCACCGCATGCGACAGGTGCATCGGAAAGTCTAATGCCTGAACCTTCTTGTTCCAGGTCAACAGAATACTGTGTTGCAGCATTCTTGAGTGAAACTGAGCATAGGGAACTGCTTCGAATGAAGACACCATCTTCCCTAGTAGCCTCATACAAAGGCGGACTGAGGGACCCTTCTTGGTCCTTACTGTCAGAATCAGCTCTCTCAAAGCAGTTCTTTGCCTGGGGTAGAAATATTTTCTCCTGGCTTGTATCTATAATCAGACCTAAATACTCCAGTCTTCTTACTGGTTTTAGGAAAGACTTTTCTAAGTTGAGGATCCAACCCAGGTGTTCTAGATACCTGACCGTGGTCCTCAAGTTTCCATTCAAAGAGGCTACCGACCGGTCTATCAAGAGCAGGTCGTCTAGGTATGCTATGACAGCTATACCCTGAGCCCTAAATCTGGCCAGAGGAGGAGCCAAGATCTTTGTGAACACTCGAGGTGCAGTGGCTATCCCGAAAGGCAGAGCCACAAACTGGAAATGGCGCCCTCCTACCTCGAAGCGCAAAAACTTCTGATGAGCAGGAAAAATGGGCACATGCAGATATGCATCTCTGATGTCTATTGATGCCAGAAATTCTCCTCCCTGCAGGGTGGGAACTACTGTTCGAATTGATTCCATGCGGAAGGATTGAATCCTTAGGAATCGGTTCAGATCCCTTAAGTCCAAAATGGGCCTGACATCCCCATTTGGCTTTTGGACCGTAAAAAGGTTGGAATAGAAGCCCAATCCCTGGTCCTTTGTGGGAACTATCATAATGACCTCCTGCGACAAAAGTCGCTCTAACGCTAGAAGGAGCGACTGCTTCTTCTCTGAGTCTCTGGGAACATTTGATCTGAGGAACCGAGGAGAAGGGAATTCCTGAAACTCCAGCTTGTACCCTAAGGTTACCGTGGAGACTACCCATCTGTCCTGGAAGTCCTCGTGCCAGAGCTCTGAGAACTGTCGCAGTCTTCCCCCCACTCGAGTGAGCGGGGGCGCCCCCTCATGCAGAGGTCTTAGTGTTTTGCCTAGTAGGCTTCTTTCCCCAGGACTTCTTTTGTCCCTGGGGTTGACTCTTGTCTCTGGACCCCGATGGAGGCGGCCGTCGAGACTGCCTGGAGGCTGAAGCCCCCGGCGCTGGGGAAAGAGTCCTTTTGAAAGAGGGACGCTTACTCTTCTTCTTGACAGGTAAGAGAGTGCTTTTCCCACAAGAGATTCTCTTGATATAGTTATCCAAGTCCTCTCCAAACAACCTTGCACCACGAAATGGAAACCCAGCCAGTAGCTTCTTACATGGTGCTTCGGCTGACCAATTTTTCAACCATAGGATTCTACGTATATGCACCAACCCCAGTGAAAGACGGGAGGTTTGCACGATAGAATCTCTAATAGCGTCAACCAGAAAGCATAAGGCCGCTGGAAGGTTAGCAAACCCCTGGGCCTGCTGTTCAGATAATACTTTGATGACCTGCTTAACATGGTCTCTTAAGTATTGACAGACTCCAATCGCTGCTACTGCAGGTTGGGCCACTGATCCTGCTAAGGAGAAAACATCCTTCAATAGGGATTCCATCCTCTTATCTACAGGATCCCTGAGCATCTGAGCATTGTCTACAGGACAAGTCAGGCTATTATTTACGGAGGAAATGGCGGCATCAATAGCCGGTATTCCCCACATTTTAATAAACTTTTCTTCCATCGGATAAAGTGATGAAAACTTTCTCGGCGGAAAAAAAACGTTTGTCTGGGTTATCCCACTCAGAATAAATGAGCTTTTCAAGTAAAGTATGAACAGGAAAAGCATGTGCTGCTTGGAAAGGTTTCAGTGACCCCAAAGCAGAAGAGGATTCCTTAGCAGTTTCAGGTATGGGCAACTTAAATGTGGAGCAGACCAATCCAGTGAGGATCTGCACTAAGACTTTCTCCTCTTGGGAAGTCGCAGAGGGTCCCTCTCCACCTGATTCCCCCGAAGAGGAATCATCCGTCCCATCCCGATCCTCTGAAAGGGATTCATCTCCTTTATCCCAGAGCTCCTCTGTCTGAGGGTCTTGGGGAACAGAGGAAAGCCTAGTGCGTTTTCTTCCACTGAGTGAAGACGTAATCACGGCCATTAATCTTTCCTCTAGACCATTAATGGTTGAGGAAAAAACCTCTTGTGTAATATATACAGGGGCTGAAGTGCCAGAGGCAGGTGTAGCCCCTGACCCCGATGGCTCTCCCCGGCTAGCCATCCCTGGCCCATCTTTAGGGGGGAGGATGCTGCCGACAGGGGGACCTCAGAACCTGAACGAGATCCCCTAGTGTCTCTGGTTCCTGAGGTGCTTGAACCTCTTCTACCCATAGTGCAAAGCAACAAGGAGTGAGGTATACAAATGAACACTGCCCGCTGAGCGATGTAGTCTGGCTAAAAGCCTTGCTACCCAATGCTCAGTCTGGTGTTACTTCAGTAAATGCTGCCTAGGAGAATGCCTGTGTCCCACCTTACATGCGACCGTCAGCTCTGTGTCTCTCAGAAGGCTGAGTGCACCTGTACAGAGTGCCTTTAATAGCCTGCAGCTGGCCTGAGTGGGAGTCTAAGCACTCTGTGCTGACGTCCCGCCCCCTCCTCTACCCCCCCCCCTTGAGTTTTGGAAAAAACGAGCGCTTCCCGCACTGCCGACTCTCCTGTCATGCTTCTGGAGAAGGGCTGGGGGGGGGGGGGGGGAAGGAGGGAGGCTGGTAACAAGATCTGCCTGAATGGCTATCTTCAGAGGTGGTGGCCATTAGGCCGCAGAGCCCGGGTGGTATAACCACTTTCTAGACCCCTGTGGCCCCTCTCTAGCCAGGGGGGGAACATTCAAACATGAGAAATCCCCCCTTCCACCTTACCTGTTTGCAGCCTGCTTGAGACGCCGGGACATCATCAGCGATTACAACACCTGAGACAGAGTCAGCATGTGCAGGTTTGTGCTCTTGGCAGCCCCCGGTGGTCACAATAGGCATAGCATGCATTTACCTTAAAGGAGAAAAGCCACTAGAACTCAAAAATTCTGTGGAATCTCCTCTTACCTTATCCAGCCGCAGGGTGCTGTTTACACAGACCCAATCTTCACCTCTCACGGTGGGCTCCGTTTGAAAAAACCGTCAGAGACTGGGGCCCCCATCAGTAGGGGGATCCAACAGTTCTGGGACCGTAAAGCACCTCGCCAGAAATTAGGAAGTTTAAAGCCATTTTCTGATCTGCGGGGTCCAGCTCTCTAAAAAGAGAAGCATTACGGGTAAAACCTTGTTTCTTCGGACACGAAGCCCGGGTACCATTCAATTCGGCCATGAAAAGACACTTTGAATGGATCCGGTTCGCCTGGCTTGCCCCAGTATAGGATCTTAGGATATTCCCTTTGGAGCTCAGCACAGGACATCTTTACACGTCCATCACCTAAGACACTGGCGTAAAAACGGAGGTATCCCTGCAAGGGGGAGGGATTATAAAGGGGGTTGAACTTCCTGATAGGGTGTGCCAGTGTCCAATCACCAGTGATACCTATATAACCCATCAGTAATTACTGTGGCTCTGTGTCCCGTGATGTTCGAGAAAGAAAAATATTTTCAAAAGGAAGAGTCAGCAAATGCAGCCAAAATTAAAGGTGCAGCAGGCAGTCTGTGTTGCAGTTCTGCTTGTCCCACACAACAAGCACGCTATTTCTATTAGGGTTGTCCCGATACCGATACTAGTATCGGTATCGGCACCGATACCGAGCATTTGCCCAAGTACTTGTACTTGGGCAAATGCTCCCGATGCCTCCCCCGATACCTTGACTGTCAGCTGTGATCGGCGCGTGGGGGAGTTACAAGATTCTCCCCCAGCGGCTTTCACCAGCTTTAGTGACATACAGCGGTGATCGCTCACAGCTGACTGTCACTGCATCCTCCTCCATGCCCCCTCCTTTCCTCTGTCCTTCTCAGCTGTCCCCTCCGTTCTGCTCTTATCTGTCCCTCTCCGCTGTCCCCTGTTCTGCTCTTATCTGTCCCCTCCATTCTGCTCTTATCTGTCCCCTCCGTTCTCCCCTTCAGTTCCTCCGTCCTCCCCCTCCTTCCTTTGTGTATGGATAGAGTCAGCTGACTCTGTCCATTCACATAACTGAAACATTGTAATCTTCTGTGATTACGATGTGTCAGTTTATGAATGGAGAGAAGCTGCGGTCTTCTCTCCATTCATTGTCAGTGCAGCTGACGCTGCAGAGAAAGGGACTGGGGATTCTCTATCCTCTGTCTCTTTCTCTGTCTCAAGGGGGAGATATCAGAGGTCTGTTAAGACCCCTGATATCTCACCAAAGCCCCCCAAAAGGGCTGATTAAAAAAAAAAAAAAAAACAATAAAGAATAAAAGAAATATTATTGTAAAAAATAAAAATTGTAAAAAAAAAAAAAATAACACACACATACAACGTTCACCCCCTCCCCCCCCCAAAAAAAAGCAAGCACTGTTAAAAAAAAAAAAAAAAAATGAAAAAAAAAACACTGTCACGTGACATTAAAAAAAAAGTATCGGTAATCGGTATCGGCGAGTACTTGAAAAAAAGTATCGGTACTTGTACTCGGTCCTAAAAAAGTGGTATCGGGACAACCCTAATTTCTATGAATAAAAAACATTGCCAAAAGTGTAAACATTAGCGGCTATTTACCATAAAATTACTCTTAATTTAGTGGTCATGTGACTGCATGGGCTCCCATTACACCCATCTTCCCAAGTGTGGTTAACTGGGGGAAAGTTTTCTTTGTCAGGATGCGGGCAAAATCTTCGCTGGGCAACACCAATGTGCAGCAGCTCCTTTGGCAGCAAGGAATGCAAACTGACTACGCCATTACAGATCTGCTTTTGTGCTTGGTGTGACCAGGCAGCTAAAGACAAGGGAACTGGTAAGTTGCTGAAAAATGTGGACATTACATAAATAAACTAATAAAATGCAATTTCTCACTGGGATCGTTAAGCAATTGTTTAACCACTTCCTGCCTGCCGTATGCAGAATGATGGCCAGGAAGTGGTTCTGTTATCCTGACTGGGCGTCATATGAAGTCCAGCAGGATAACATGTCAGCGCGTGCCCATCAGTCTGACACCCCGCATTTCCGATCGTGATAAGAAGCCTCGGTCTGTGCTGATGATCAGCACATTGAATATCAGCACAGCCCCTTCATATGCGCAAAAACGCTACCAATACGTGCCCTGCATTCCCCCAATAAAAAAGCCTTCAAGTGCCCACCACAGCGCCAATCAGTGCCCACCACAGTTCCAGAGACCAGCAGTAACACATCACAGCCGCCCATGACAGCCGCCCGTCAGAGCCCATCACAACCGCCAGTCAGTGCCTATAAGTGCCAATCAATTCTACATATCAGTGCCGCCCCATTAGTGCCCGTCAGTGAAGGGGAAAACAACATTTTATGACAAACTAAGAAAAACTTTTTTTTTTTTCAAAAATTTTGGTCTTTAGTTTATCAAAAAATAAACCCCACAGGTGATTAATTACCACCAAAAGAAAGCTCTATTTGATGGAAGAAAATGCTAAAAATTGTTTGGGTACAGTGTTAAATGACCGCGCAATTTTTATTCAAAAATGTGACAGCACTGAAAGATGAAAATTGTCCTGGGCAGGAAGGGGCGAAAGTGCCTGGCATTAAAGTGGTTAAGTAAAAAAGCAGTCTAGAACGCCATCTGTTGGCTGAATAAAATACTACATAGTATTAATATGCAACATTTCACCTTACAGAATTTTTGAAAAAAAAAAAAAGAAAATGATGATTTTAGTCTTAATAAAAACAGAAAATGTGCACAAAAACCACTATAATAAATATTTTTAACCACCTTCCGACCATGTCACGCAGATATACTGCGTGAAATCCCGTACGGGTACATCGTACCCTTTTTTGGCCACCATAGGGCGCGTGCGCTGCACAGCGGGGGACCCAATGCGCGTGGCCTGCGGGCACGATCGCTTGCACGAGCGACAGCGCAGGATTTGTGTGTGTAAACACACAAATCCCTGTGCTGTCAGAGAGGAGCCATATCGTTTGTTCCTACCAAGTAGGAAAAACGATATGGCTCCTCTCCTAGTCAATCCTATCCCCCATAGAGTTAGAACACAGTGAGGGAACACACAATTAACCTCTTGATCGCCCCCTAGTGTTAACCCCTTCCCTACCAGTGACATTTACATAGCACTGATCGGCGTATAAATGCCAATGGTCCTAAAAAAGTGTCAAAAGTCTCCGATCTGTCCGTCGCAATACCGCTAAAAATCGCAGATCACCGCCATTACTAGTAAAAAAAAAAATAAAAAAAAATGCCATAAATCTTTCCCATAGTTTGTAGATGCTACACATTTTGCGCAAACCAATCAATATACGCTTATTGCGATTTTTTTTTTTTCCAAAAATATGTAGAAGAATATATATTGGCCTGAACTGATGAAAACATTTGTTTTTTTTTTTTTTTTAATTTGGGGGATATTTATAGCAAAAAGTCAAAAATATATTTTTCTTTCAAAATTGTCACTCTTGTTTTATAGCGCAAAAAAGAAAAAAAATGCAGAGGTGATCAAATACCACCAAAAGAAAGCTCTATTTGTGGGAAAAAAAAGGACACAAATTTCGTTTGGGTACAGTGTTGAACAACCGCGCAATTGTCAGTTAAAGTGACGCAGTGCCAAATTGTAAAAAGTGCTCTGGTCAGGAAGGGGGTAAAATAAATCTTCCGGGGCTAAAGCGGTTAAGCTGACATTACTGTCACTAAAGTGAGCACTAATATTGAGTGTTTGTGAGTACCTTTGTGCATCTTAAAGACCGTGTTCTGGAAGAACAAGAACTGTGCCACCAATATCTAAATGAGAGATATGATGTGCACATAATACAGGCTTCAAGTAAAAGCGCACAATACCTTAGATTTAGGTTTCTCTGCAGATCTATCTTGCTTTTGTGGAGAAACAGTCTGGAAAACAAAGTTCCTTGAGTTCCTGGGTGCATTAGGGTTTAGGGTTGACATTGCAGCTAGTTTCTGAAGGACGTCTTTAGGCATGTTTAACATAGAACCAGTCTTCATCTGAAAAACAAAAAAAATCACATTTTAAAAAATAAATGGATATAGCCATGTAACTTTTGTAAAGTAAGCAGACTGATGAAGCAATTTGCATAAGGCATGGAAAGCTGGTTGCGTTACAAGAAATTCCCCAGAAACAGGCAAAAAGAAAATTTGTATTTAATAGTTATGCACACAAGTCAAGTTACACCTGCTGAAATGAACAACACTGTGTATAGACAAGAAGTGTACTGAAGATAATGGTACGACACAGTGTGATGCTATATACAGTATACACACACAAACAAAATGTATAAAGGTCTAGTCCGCAGTGCACAGCATAACATATGAATCTCAGTGGATTGGAGTATAAAATAAAGCCATATAAAAAGCTAGGCAGTGTATAGGATACTGTATAACTTACAGTGAAGTATATAAAGTGGACCAGTGTGATGTCTTTAGATAAAGTAAAATTAATTTTATTTTCATCCACTGAGGATATGAAGTTTTGAACATTTGGGTTATACTGCCACCTACAGGAGGATTGGACACTGGCAAACAAAAGAAAGCAAAAAACTGTAGGCCAGCCCAGGACAACCTCTCCCACTACCAGCATGCTTCACATTTTTTTTTGCCAACACAACGGACGTCTTTTCTTCAGTGCTGCTGTTGTAAAGACAAACCAATTATTGTACAAGCGCTTTCCTTCAATCAAAACTATTATTATTACAGGTACTTATAAAGGGCCAACCATTTATGCAGCGCTTTACATATACAGCAGGTAAAATAAGTAATCAGACACGTCATTTTTATAGGTAAATTTCTAAAAAGGTGTTACTGACATGAAATTTTCACCACATGTTGGCAACAACCCATGCAATCCATACAAAGAAATCAAAACAAATAAGTTCAGAAATTAAATGTATGTGTAATAAAATGGAATGCAGTATGGGATCAGCAATAAGGCATATATTTCAAAGAGTTCGACTCAGGAGTCTTGTAGCAAAAGATCAAGGGAACCCTGGTATATGAATGTTGTGTGTTTAAGGATCCCATATAGCACCAGAGAGCATGGCGATTTTTTTTTTGGGCACGTAGGGACTACATAAACGTGTGAATATACTGTATGGTGAGCAACCCATCCCACTGGGTTTGCGAATAAAACTAGAAAAATCTTTCAAGAGATATAGTGGCAGGTCTATAGGTGACCAGGCAAAAACGTTGAATCTTGAAGTCATTGGAAGAAGAATCATGCTTGAGGTGATTGTAGCCGTATTAATGCATTTGCCCATGATGCTTTTTTTTATTATTTGCACTAACATACAATTTTTCAGGACAGGCTTTCAGGGTTTGTCCCCTTCTTCAAGGTCCCAGCAGTACTGATTCACAAAAAAGTTTTAGCAGAATGTTAGAAAAACAAAAAAGACAAAACACACAATATCTAAATTTGGGCTGTTATTTTTTTTGTGTCAAATAGAATTATCATTCTTAGTTCAAAAGTTTTCCTTTCCTGGATAGTTCTGAAATTCTCTTTAAGAACTAAGACATTAAGGTCTTCTACAGTGTGGTCCAGTTGTGAGAAATGATGTCCCACAGGTGTGCAGAAACTTCTTTATGTTCCATGGTGGTATGTCTATGCAAATTCATCCTCGCTTGCAACTTCTGTCCTGTTTCACCAACATAAGATCTTTGCTACATCTTTTGCATTGGATGAGGTACACCACACATTACTGGAGGTACCATGATATTGAAGGTCCCATTTGTATGTGCGACACTTTTAGATAGATTGATTTGATTTCACAGTTTGCAGTGTTTATTGCATTTTTTGTGACTTCATAATCATAAAGAAGTTTTCTGCTTAGTTTATGTCTGAGGTTGGGTGGTTGTCTGAAAGACAGTATTTGGGGTTGTTGGAAAATTTATTTCAGAGTTTCATCCTCTGTTATAATGGGTTTTAAACCTTATCTTTTTTTATCCCTTCTAGTGCGATTCAAAGAGAAAATACAACCGAAGAAAAAAGGCTATAAAAAAAAAAAAAAAAAAAGTAAAAGAAAAGTTCCCTGGGACTGGCTTACAATTTTTTTTTTTTTGCCAGTGTACAATCTTCCTGTATGTGGCAGTATAAACTGACAGTATCCAAATTCCTCTGTTCTTCATAGGACAAGATAGATAGACCGATTCCTAGGTCATTCAAAATGGGTCCTTGCTTCTCTTCCCACCATTTCTAGGTGGTTGAGACATACACTTTGATTCAGGCCCATGGTGTTGTATTAGATTGTCCCCTCTTCTGTTAAGGCACACTCTACTAGGTCTGCGAATGACGCTTGGGCTTCTCAGCATCAGCCAACTGTTTTCATATGTGTAAGGCTGCCACCTTGTTGTCTTTTCACCTACCCGAACCCTCCAAGTTCTACCAAGTGGACGTTTATGCCTCATAGGCGCTTCAGACAGCTTCAGCTTGCATAAGAGCAGTGTGAACAAGAAGCTTTTACAAAACCTTTACAGAGCATTGAGCAAGCGTTGCCGAAGCTTTTATGCTGGGTTCACACGTGCAGCCACGGGTTCGTGCCTGGGGTCCAGTGCATCCTGGCCCAAATTTTAGCCTAAATTCACACCTGAACCAGCCCCCCCTAAAGACGCACTGGACCCTTTCAATCCGGACCTGTGTGAACCAGCTTCAATGAGAGCCGGTCATGCAAATTAGATGCGGGTAAAGCCGCATTCAATTCGCATATGTGCGAATCAAGCCTCAAAGTACTATTCAGCTCCAGTCTGGAAATACTGAACACAGATCAATGCTGCTTGTCACTTTAACCACTTGCCTACTGGGCACTTTTACCCCCTTCCTGCCTAGGCTAACTTTTAGCGCTGTCAGCTGTCACACTTTGAATGACAATTGCGTACTCATGCTACACTGTACCCATAATCACCACTGGGTTTTTTATTTTTTGCTAAACAAAGGAAAAAAAGAGAACATTTTGAAAAAACAAAATACGTTTTTCATAGTTTGTTATAAAATTTTGCAAACAGGAAATTTTTCTCCTTCACTGATGTGCGCCGATGAGGCGGCATCGACAGGTGACACTAATGAGCACCGATTGGCAGCACTGGTGGCCATTGTTGGGACTGCACTGATAATCAGTGCTGACAGCGTGAGGAAAGGAATGACGATAGCTGGCTTCCGTTTACATCGTGATCAGCAGTAAATGGACACAGCTGATCACGTGGTAAAGGGCTGATGTGATTGGCCCATTACCCCGATATGTGATCAGCTGAATCCTAAGGATGCAGCTATTACAGAGTGAGCCGCACGTGTGCCGTAGGGGGGCACGCAGGCAGTGTGATCACAGGAGGACATCCTGGCAAAGTAAGCCCACGCTGTAGCCATCCTTTGGCTATAGCGCTGGCCGGAACAGGTTAAACAAGCTGCTAGCAGGCTTCAATCAGCACTACTTGAATACCCGCTGAAGTCTGCTAGCAGCTTGTTTAAAGTGACAGTCAGCACTCCCACTAAAGTGATAGTACGCCTTTTTTTTTATTACTTAACCACTTGCCACCTGTCATATAACAAAATGACGTCGGCAAAGTGGTTGCAATATACTGACTGGACGTCGTATGACGTCTTTCAGGATATCAAGCCGCCCCGGGGGGCATGCATCGCGGCGATCGTTGTTGCGGCGTGTCAGTCTGACACATCGCAACTACGATCTAGGTAAAGAGACTCCGACAGACTCTTTACCACGTGATCAGCCGTGTCCAATTACGGCTGATCACGATGTAAACAGGAAGAGCTGTTGATCGGCTTTTACTCACTTGCGTCTGACAGATGCGAGTAGAGGAGAGCTGATCGACTGCTCTTCTGACAAGGGGGGGGGTCTGTGCTGATTGTTTATCAGCGCAGCCCCCGTTCAGATGCCCGTCCAGGACCACCAGGGATGGCCACCACACTGGTCCACCAGGTTGGCCACCCTAGACTACCAGGGAAATGCCAATCAGTGCCCAGGCAGCTGTCAATCAGTGCCAAAGTAAAATGCCTGCCAGTGCCACCAGTGATACCCATAAGTGCCAGCCATCAGCGAAGGAGAAAACTTATTTACAAAATTTTATAACAAAAACAAAGAAAAACTTTTTTTTTTCTAAATTTTCGGTCTTTTTTTTATTCGTTTATCAAAAAAAAAATGCAGGGGTGATCAAATACCACCAAAAGAAAGCTCTATTTGTGGGAACAAAATGATAAAAATTTAGTTTGGGTACAGTGTAGCATACCCGCGCAATTGTCATTTAAAATGTGACATTGCTGAAAGCGTAAAGCTGGCCTGGGCATGAAGGTGCGAAAGTGCCCTGTATTGAAGTGGTTAAAATAACAAACAGGTTATGCTTACCTGCGCTGTGCAACGGTTTTGCACAGCCACAATCCTCCTTTTCTCGGGTCCCTCGCCGGCATTCCTGGGTCCTGATCAGAAAGTGGAATGAAAATACAATGGAAAGAACTCTGTGTAACTAGGATTGGACAAAAAACTGAATGATGTCCAGGTAAAAGAAGACGACAACAGCCTTAGGCTAGAGCTCCAAGCCTCCACTTACAAGATCCACAAGGTGTAAGAAAGGAGGATGGCGCACCACTGGAAGAACAGACATCCACCTCACCAGGGTGAGGACTATCCTGGAAGAATCCCGAAAAGACTTGGCTTAGAAGTAACTCCAAGGCGTGAAACTGTGAACCCTGCTGTACTCCCTTAGGGAACTAAGGTTCTATCCCATGGAGTCATCAAGACTACAACAGGGTACATAAGAGTCCCCTATACATGGAGTAGGTAGGGAATAACAGGTCGATCTTCTCACTGAATATGTAAGGAGGAATACCAATCCTATAAAGCCTAGAACCAACCCAATACTCAATTAACTGCAGAGAGAAAGCAGCCCTGGGCCAGCTCTCAGAAGGAATCGGTGTGAAAAAAGCCCGTTTATCCTGAAGCTTCATAGTCACAAGACTAATGACACTCCTGACACCCAGATCTAACAAAGCATCAAAATATGTGGAGCAATGGGCAGGATACTTAAGGCAGTGAAGAACATTCGTCTGGATAAATTCCAATCAAAGAAGACCGCCAGAAGGGCCTTCTTTACAAGCCAAGAAATAAAGGTCTACGCTTTGGTGAACAAGCCCCAGAGTACTTAAGGCATCACCTGCTAATGTCAGAAAATACCTGCAGCAGGAGACTGGCTTGATCAGCATGAAAACACCCCTGAACGTCAAGTGTGTGGCATCCTATACCTGCAGAACAGAATCTGAAATACTCCATGGAGCATGGACCAATTCCTCATACCCAGTATTAACCAGTTAAAACACTGGTGTGTGCATGACTAGAAGCCAAGGTTTCATCCACACAATGATCAATGATCCAAAACCACACTCGTCACAAGATCTCCAGTTTCACCTTGGCATTGAAGACAGGGCAATACCTTAACATTGACCATATCAGTAGACCAGTACAAGGATTACTACCACGATGTAGGAGGAGCTACCTGTTCTGCAAATCTACATCATAGCCCAGAGACGTGTTTTCCACTGACAAGAACTTCCATAAGATAGGAAGAGAAAAGTCTTCACCGGCTATATGATTGGAAGATTAAGGCAAAGACAGACCAGTTAATCTTCTCAGAAGTTTTATCTACAACAGCAGAGTAAGCGGCCGCAATGGTCTGAAAGGGGCATCTAAGAGGAAAGGACCCCTCCACACCTGTGCAGCAGCTGAGAGACCCTGACCATCGGCAGGGGATATAAAGGCAACCTGTTGTAGGCCCTTCTACTAAAGAAGCAAACTTGGTAAAATGTACTGCAGGTTATGCAGCTTCCAACACAGATGAAAGTAAAATCACTTTAAAAAGGTGTGTCAGTAGTAAATCAACACGAGGTATAGACCGCTGTTTAGCAATTTATTTCAAGTGGGAATAGCCCCAGCTCTTGGGAAGGGCGGAGTGGTTCCAGGATTACTTAGAGCAGGGATATGCAATTAGCGGACCTCCAGCTGTTGCAGAACTACCAGTCCCATGAAGCATAGCAAGACTCTGACAGCCACAAGCATGACATCCAGGGGCAGAGGCATGATGGGACTTGTAGTTTTGCAAAAGCTGGAGGTCTGCTAATTGCATATCCCTGCCTTAGAGTAATAACCGAAGAGCAGCTGCAAAGGAAAGATATTCCTGTGGCTCCTTGGTGATATCACTTCCGGTTCGTTCCACACCGGCCTTGCTACTGCCTGTCACGATCCCCCATGGTCTGAGTGCAGTGAGGAGCAGAAACATCAATTCAGTTGGAGAACCCAACTTGTGCCCACCATCAGACTGCAGATAAAATCAGAAAGGTCAGCCTTTTTTTTTTTTTACATGCGAGTTGCCTATTGGTTTTTTAATAAACTTGTGTTTTAAATACAGTACTGTACTTAGTTGGTGCCCCCTTGTGTTCCTTTTCCACAAAGTGTTGTGCGACTGCAGTAGAGAATCCCAACGATAAGATGGGGGACTCAGCCTCACCCAGTAGAACTAAGGAGGATTCCAATTAGACTGTATAACCTTAGAGTAGCAAGATTCCAGGTTACAGATGCCAGTGCCCTGCGAAGGCACAGAGTAAATTTTTCAAAAACCTTTAGTAGAGTATGGGCCAAGATTAACTGTTGCAGAGGGACCACCCATTTTGTGTCTGGATGAGGACAGTTTCAGATCATGTGGCAATGATGAAACTAAACTATTCACAAAAACACTGGCATCTGATTGGGGTAGTGGTTGGAGGTGACCTAAATCACTGCAGACAGGCAAAAGGAATGGATTAGGAATTGGCGTTATGCTGGGCTCTTTTGCAAAGCAGGAGCAACATTTGGGAAATGCTAGAGCTAAGATAGTAAAGAGAGTGCAGAGCGAACCCAACAATACACCAAATAGATTAAAGTGGATGTAAACCCAATGTCATCCTATCTAAACTACTGCCATAGGGGTTATCTATAAGGATATACATGCCTCCTGCATGTATCTGTACCTGTCAAATGTCCCCCCTCTGTCTGTTATTAGACCCAAAAAACGGCATATTCTGTGGGTGAGTCTGTTGTCTGGAGCTCGGTGGGTGGAGTCGTGATGTCAGTAGACTCCCCGCACACTTCCACACTCCCCTTGTCAATATAAATTTTCTCCTGTGTATTTCTAACACTGAACTTCTGCTATGATCTCTAACATCCAGTGAAAAGACAGGAAAGTAACCACATGACTTCAGCATGCCAAATCAACAGCCAATCCTTGCAGAGCTGCTGAAGAAAGGAGTGGGAGGGAATTAAAAAATACTGCATGTGTCTTAGGCTGAAGCACGAGATATGTAAATCACCTGTCACTCACAGCAAGGGGGAGGATTTGACAATGTTTTTCTCAGTTTGTTAAGATTTGTCTCGCTGAACAATAAAAGAGGATTGCTCATAAATGGATTAACTCTGTGTGGCAAGACTGGGCTCAAATGATAGGAAATCTTATACTCTACAGTATGATATAAAAAAAATTAATAAAAAGTTTTGGGTTTACATCCACTAAGTCAATGCTCAGTCCCTCAACATTAACCACTTCCGCATCAAACCAAACAAAGTGGTGCCCAGCAGGCCAACAATGAGGTAGCTCCCAGTGCTCAGCCTAATTAGCCTACTCACAGAGTGAGTCTTTGGAGACAAGGGAAGTGTAGAGGCAATGCCAACAGCCCTGGATATGGAAACTCCAAGGCCAAGTTGTTACCAGAATGGGATCTGGAAAGCACCCAACCAGGACCCCAGTTCCCTAAAGGTCACTTTCAGGCTAAGCCCCACAAAATTCAGTCCATCGAGGCACCCTAAAGTTAAGCTAATCAGCTCAAGGAGTGATTTATTACAAACCATGAAAAGTCTTGATTGAAGAAAAAGATACTACCTCTTAATTGGCAAAACTGAATAAAAAGATCTATCCCTCTTAGAACACTATGAAAAAACAAAGGCATACTGGGAATAGGAGGGGTTATCTTGGGCTGGCCTATAGATTTGTTTTTTTGTTTATGCTCCTGTAGGCGACAGTGTATGATTTCCTGTGTCCCTGGATGAGAAAGAAGAGTTTAATAGGCACTTTTGTAGGGTACTGTGTGTTTTAGAATTTCCCTCTTGCATCACAAGCAGGGGTTCTCACATCTCACAGGTTATGGGACGGCCTACATGGTAAACAAGTTATGAGCAGGTAGACCCTACTCTGTATGCGTCAGTCCAGTTTTCCATTTCACCTTTGTTTTGACATAAACAAACATTATTAAAAAAAAAAAAAAAAAGCGCCCAAAATTTTAGCACTCTAAGCCTGTATCCTATCTGAGAAAGTTTGAGGTTTCCCAAATCCAGATTAAAATACCATAATCTTATTTTCTGATCTCAGAGCATAACTCACCTTGGGGAGACTGAATGGCTGGTTTACGCCAAATGGATTTTTGCTTGTAGTGTTACTTGGCTCTTTTGTTTCTACAGTTGCTGTAAAAAAATAAAAATAAAAAAAATAAGACAGAACTCCCAGCAGTAAAAAAAACGAATAAAATACCTAAAAGGGGGCCGTTTATAAGCTGTATGATTGTATTTCTGTCTATCCTGTCCAGAAATCTACACAGCACAGCCACACAGATCTGATTTTCTTTGCTGCAGTTCAGGCAACTACAGTAAGTCTTGTCCCTACCCATGCCTGTGAATAGATAGTAAAGGAGAAGATGCACTGATCTGCCCATCTCTCATCACACTCTTCTATACTACTCTAAGTATGTTCCTTGTTAGCACATGAGCACTGCAGCCCAATTGATTGGTTCCTTGTGCTACTTCTCCCTCTCCAGTAATTTTTTCAATTATTGAATAAATATGCAAGATCTCTATTGCCAGATTAACTACTTAAGGACCAAGATTTCTGACATTTGTTGTTTACAAGTTAAAATCAGTATATAACATAAAACAAATAAAACAGTAAATCTAGCCCAATTTTTTGTAAAACGTGAAAGATTTTGTTACACAGAGTGAACTGATACCCAACATGTCATGCTTTAAAATTGCGCACACTTGTGGAATGGCGACAAACAACGGCACTTAAAAATCTCCATAGGCGATGCTTTAATTTTTTTTTAAATGTTACCAGTTTAGAGTTACAGAGGAGATCTAGTGCTAGAATTATTGCTCTCACTAACGATCACAGCCATACCTCACAGGTATGGTTTGAACACTGCTTACATATGTGGGCGCATCTTGCCTATGCGTTTGCTTCTGTGCACGAGCTCGGAGGGACAGGGAACTTTAATTTTGTTTCTTATTTTACTATTTTTACACTGTCCCTTTAAAAAAACATTATGGTCACTTTATTTCTTATTACGAGGAATGTAAACTTTACATTCACTTTAATGGGACGGCTGGTGATGCAGCAGTGACACAAGGAGAGGGACGTGGCGACAGCAGATGAGTGGATGCCCACTAACAGACGCCGCCATGATGGATCTGAAATGACAGGTGCTCTTTAAATTTAAGGGCTCATTCTTGCTGGTAGTTAGAATCTTTAATATTTGTAAACAAAATGAAGGTTTCCTATTTAGAATATAAAAGCTGTCAGGTTAGTAAAACAGCGATATCAGAACCAATTCAATCGTAGTTTGTAATGTACGTAGATTTGCAAAGCAATGGGATAAAGTAATATTCCTGAACCTTGTTTTTTTTCATGGTTACTGTGAAATTGTGTGAATGTATCAATGCAGTGCAGGTTATCTCAGCTTGCAGAGCTTGGATTCATTGAATGAGTTTACCAAAAATATAAATATTGCAGAATATACAGCCCCATGTTACATAACTGAGCTCCATTTCATGTTGAATAAACTTTATGTATTTTAAATAGAAAACTATCTTTAGATAGATTTTTACTCTAAAAGCATTTTATTAAAATAAATGTAATACAAATAAATAAAAAAAAAAAAAAAAAAACCACACATTGATTTTTATCTACCCTGCATAAAAGTGATCCTGTGGTGAATCCGACGTTAGGACCACTTTTATGTGAAAGAGGATAGCCCAACTCTGTAAAAATATACTGGGCACCCCGGTATTAACGTCAAAGCAGCGACGTATATGCACACTTAGCGGTCCGGAAGTGGTTAAAACAACTTCTAATGTTGATTTATAGATCCACATTGCCCTGTGTTGTGGAGAGGTCCTAATCATCATATAACAGGTATGTCACCTGCCTGTTTCCCTGTCTAGGGCGTGGGCATCCAAAATTACTAATATATATATATATATATATATATATATATATATATATATATATACACACATATACACACACACACACACACCATAGTTTAGACACTATATCTTTCACGCATACCAATGTACACTTATTGGGATTTTTTTTTAGACATGTAGCAGAATATATTCTGGACAAAAGTTATGGCGAAATTTGATTTTCAAACTTTTTTTTTTTTTTTTTTATTGGATAGGTTTTTTTTAAGCAGAAAGTTAATATTTTTTCTTCAAAAGGTTTGGTCTTTCTGAATAAAAAAAACAGTGGTAATCAAATACCACCAAAAGAAAGCACTATTTGTTTGAAAAAAATATATAAATTTAGTTTGGTTAAAGTGTTGCATGACCGTACAATTACCAGTTAAAATAGCGCAGTACTAAATAGCCTGGTCATGAAGGGGGTAAAACCTTCCGGAGCCGAGGTGGTTACACAAATATGTTTCTCTTAGTGGTATACATCTGTGTACACCTCAAAGAAAGTTTATACTAATGAACTACATGAATAAGAACAATGTCTCACCTTTTCTTTGTAAAGTTCTTTCAGTAACTTTTTTGGCCAGCTTCATGAACTGGCTATCTGTTCCAATATCTTCTTCTTCCTCTTCCTTTTTGTCAAGGCTGCCACTTTTAGACTACAGTGAAGGTAGACAAATGTAATATGTTAATAGGTAGCCCTGATATGAGAACATTTATGCTAGTCCTTAATGCTGCATGTGAGTGCCATTTGTGTACTCTTATGCTGGCCATACACTTGGCTTTCCATTAGCTAAATTGAAAGGCATTTTTCGACTTCGCTGCATATCACCAATTGTCCCCTTGAAGCTAGGAAACACAATTGTGCAATAGCAGATAGCACTAGCCAGCATAGCAGTGAAGGTATTTTCATTCTCAGTGTGCACAGTAAATGCACATTTTGGGAGTTTGTTAGGTTAAGGGTCCATCCACACCAGCCACTGCATTTTAACTCAGTGCCTCATGTGTGGTGCGGCCCAATGGGATCACCACACTGTTTGCGTTTTTTATTTTTTAAACAAACTTTACTGAATTGTCACAAACATTTCATAAAGTTCAGTTGGCCACTATACGACACAGTATATAGTACTTTTTTTCAGAGACGAGTGCCCGCATACCACCACAACGCAGTCTGGACTGAATCAATCCCAAGAGAACCACAACAAGCTTACTTAAGCAGCTTCGTAAAAAGAGTTCTGTTAATCAAATTTTGTGTGCCATCATACCTGCTCACGCAGCCACTGTTCTCGTTCAAATCTCTCCTTTCTCCATTTGAGATCAGTATCCTCCAGATCTTCATTTTCCCCTTCTTGATCTTCCAGATCAGAATCTCTTCGAAACATGTCAAACTGGGAGGCATCATCTGAAGATGCACAAAAAACACCACATACTTTAACCCTCGTTCTACCGGCTTTTTTATTTTGTACCACCTTGCACCAAGGTCCAATGGGCCCTGTACTATAGTTTGGTACATATAATGAATAAACGTTGGTACATATAATGAATAAGCATTGGTACATATAATGAATAAATGTTTTAGTATAATTATTTTTATTGTGAAACAGGGTATTTATATTATTATTATATTATTTGATAATTTTAGCTAGTAAAATATTGAATAACCAATACTAAGCAATGCTTATTCATTTGGTGATAAAGTGTATTCTCCATATTTTGAGCACTGTGAAGAGTATTTCATCATATTATTTTGCATATAAATTTACACATAAGGATAAAAATGATAAAGAAATTGTCAATTTAGAGAAACATGACATTTTGATATGTAGGTGTAGAGCATATATAGTTAGAAAAGATGCTAATATGATGAAAAAGTTTCACTGTCCACAGCTCAAACACACCACTTTCAGATGTCCTTGACATAAATTTTTTTTTTTTTGCACACACAACACACTGTTCGAGTTTTTCTGTCTTTGCAGTTAGGGCAGATACTGCAACGTGCTTTCTTTCTTGGTGGTTCTTCTAACGTAGAAGTTTGAGGAATGTCAGGCCCCTCAGATACTACAGTCAGTGCTTTCCCAAGATGTATAAGGAAAACCTTCCTTTTGTGCGATTTACTTGCATTCCAGTCTGGTTTTAGCAACATCCAGATAATGTAGGCGCTGATAGCACTAACATCCAACATGTTATAAAATATAACCATTGGCTATCTTCTGGTCATTTGTTTAGTACTGCAAGTAGGAACCATCTGATCCAACCCATCAACGCCTCCCCTTTTGTCTCATTGTATGACTGAATTGTGTTTTTTTGTCTTCTCGGTTTTGAATGCATTCTTCATTCTTGAATGCTTCTCGGTTTTGGTTGGGAAGGCATAGAGCTTAAGAGGGTAACAACTTTGTTTTTCTTGGGACAGTATGATGCAATCATCACGTCTTTCTGGAAAGAGTAGACATTTTGTTTTTTTGTGGTCACGAATTATTGGGGCAGTTCTTTTATGATTTTACAACTGATTTTCTTCTCCAGTAATTTTTTTTTAGCTAACTGCAGGCTCGTGAAGAAGTTATTACAAGTGATCTTTCTTCCAGAAAGTAATATTCCTTGAGCCAAATCCATTACCACTCGCTCCCTCTGATTCACTTCCCTTCCTTGGTCGTGACATTTCCCCATGTACACCTGCATAGTAAAAATTGTTCTATTCGCAGATGGAGATGGCAAATCAATTTGGGTGGTAGGTGCTGTGACGGTGCTATCATCAGAATCCGAGTTGCCTTCCACAAGGATGTCATTTATCTCGTTTTCGTCATCCGATGGCTCGTAAACTGATGTATGTTGATCTTCTTCAGAATCTGAGTTAAAAAACTAAGCATTTCTTTGTTACTGAGGCGTTTCCAAGCCATGATGAAACTATACCACCAAAGCAACAAAGCAAGTCCTAACATGCAGAAACATGTCATAACTTGCAGACTGAAAATGACTCACAAAGTGCAGTACAGTAAACACGTGACTTGATTCATAACAGAAAAACCGTTGAAGAGCAACATGGGTCCGATGGACCCTGCCAGTGTACAATGCTATAATTTGAATTTACATAAAAAGTGTAAATACAAAAAAAAAAAAAAATCCATTCTTTCAGATTTATAACGGTCTAAGTAGCAGTAAAAAAAGTCATACGTTCTTATCAAATAATAAATTCCATACAAAAAAAAAAAAACACAAACTACCTACAGGGTCCACTGGTAGACCGAGTGTTAAAGATGAATTCCAGGTACTGTATGAATATTTTATTATTACACTGGGCCAGCTTGAATCAATATAACTATGCATAAATCATACCTGGCAAATACCCCTAAAAAAAAAATATTAAAAAAAAAAAAAAAATTATCTCAAAAAGGCAATACTATCAGACCTAAAACACTTTATAATACACATCGAATCAATAGCTGATTTATCATTCATACCAATATTTTTCCACCTGAATTTCCTCATCCTGCCAGGACCATCGCTGTGAAGGTCTCCATCAGCCAAATAACGCTCCTGATAGAGCCGGAGTCGGCGTTTGTCTTCATCCATGGTGACTTTCCTGATATGGTAAAGCAAGGTCAGTGTCTAGTGAAAATAACCAAGATAAATACAGTATATAAACCCTAAGATAGAACTGCCCTTATTTTGTCCCTTTTGGTCTGTTAAATATACTATTGGAAGCATTTTGTTATATCTGTTTGATAAAAGCAAAGAATATCTGTTGCTTTTCAAAAATCAGGAGCTGTCCTGTGCAGACTTCTTGTGTCTGTGCAAGGATGCTCGTTAGCCCTCCCAATTCTAATCATGGACTACACAATGATTAGTCTTTATATTGTAGAGGTCAGAGAGTGGAAGTGCTTGAATAGTTTAGTAAAAAGACACTGGGAGAGTTGTCACCACTCTAGCCAACCCAGAACAAGGATGTAGCGCATTTCTGAAGGTTTGACAGGCATTTTTTCAGTTTAAGTTCTTTAAAGTGATAAAAACATGTACATATAACACAGGGGAACTGATTTTTATTTTTTTTTCCCTTGACATTGGCTTTAAGAGTGGAACTTTAGTGAATGATTTAAAATGGGCGAAAAGGCAATTTTAATACAGAAGAGACATACTTTGTTTTTTCTGCATTAAAGTTATTTACCTGTCAGTCCGCCCTTGTACAGTGAGCTGTGCATGTGTAGCTCACTGTACAAATTCGGCAATGCTGAATCTGACTGAACTCTCGCAAATGTGCGGGAGTGACATCATCCACGCCCAGCCAATGGCAGGCGATGGAGACTCAGAAGCAGGCCACCCGAAGGTCTGCAGCTGGGTGGGGGGCTTGGACGGTGCGTCGCTGGAGTAGAGTATAGCTCCAATTTAAATTCTCGCTTGCTAGGTACACTAGTATATACTAACATATGGATCTTGTTGATTTGATCCTGTAGCTCTTCATCTGAAGGAAGCTCCTCATCAATGGCTTCTTCTTCATACTCATCTTCATCTCCTTCATCCTCATCCTCACTTCCAACATCACTTCCAGAAAGTTCAGCTTCATTTTCCATGAAGTCCTGCAGGTTTCTGCAATATAAAAAATAATTACTTTTTAAAACTGTCTAGGACAGAGCCTCTTCAAACATTTAGCAGTATGTCGGACATAAATTTTATTGTTTTAGAGCTGACAGGTGCTCAGTGCTATAATGGTTTCTAAATAAAATCCAAAAATAACAACTTTAAAATCTGAGTTTCATAACCTGACCTCAGTCAAAAAAAAAAAAAATTAAACTCACATTCTGATTAACAGCAGTACACAAAAGTTTGGTGAGTGCAAGCACTGTAACAAAGAAATCATTGGTTTTATTCATCTTGAAGCTCCAGCAAATTACTCACAGCTTTCTCTTCTTGCTTTGCGTTCTAAGAATTGCCTCCTCATCATCGTCATCTTCCACACATTCTTCATTTTCCTCTCCATCTTCTGCACCACTTTCAATTCCTGCAAACTAAAGTATATTCAATTTAAGACACGAACAAGTTAACAACTGTTAAATTATGTAACGTTACTAAACAGTAGGGCTTTGACCCATCCCCTTGAATGAGGTAGTGCCACAATTTTCAATCATATTACCCACTTCAAGACCGGACACTTCACCCCCTTCCTGCCCAGGTAATTTTTCAGATTTCAGTGCGGTCACACTTTGAATGACAATTACTCATCCATGGTAACACTGTATCCAAATTACATTTTTATTTATTTTTTTTAGAGATGGGGCAATTTTTTTGGTGGCATTTAATCAGAACAGTTTTATTTTTTGCTATATAAAACTTAAAAAAAAAAAAAAAAAAAAAAAAAAAAGAAGAAGACTTTATGGTCAACGTTTGCAAAATTTTGTTGTTAAAAATAACCCTAATCAGGGCATATTAGTCTGTTTGAAAATTATAGCGTCTACAAATTATGGTATATGCACTACATTGTCAAAAGTAGAAAAAACATGCATTAAAGAGGAGTTCCACCCAGGGGGGCCGTCAAAAAAAAAAAAAAAATTAAAAGTCAGCAGCTACAAATACTGCAGCTGCTGACTTTTAATTGGGCACTCACCTGTCCCTGGGTCCAGCGATGCGGGGGATCGAAGCCCCGCTCGTCCCCCCCCTCCGCTCGTCGGCACCGGCATTTCAACTGTGGGCGCCGGGCTGTGGCTTCACAGCCTGGCACCCACTGCAGATGCGCGAGCGGCGCCGCGATTGGCCGCTCAATCACCTGGGACCTGTAATGGGTCCCAGATGATTGACAGGAGAGAGGGAGCAGAGCGGAGCCCTTCCTGTGCCTAGGGGGGGAAGCGATGTCACCAGCCCAGGCAAAGGAACAGGCAGACTACGAGGGACCACCTAGCAACAGGCATTTAGAGGTAAGTGAAAAAAAAAAAAAAAATATCCAAATGTTTTTTTTTTTTAGAATTTTTCCAGGTATTTTTGTTTTTCGGGTGGAACCCCACTTTAAGGTACAAATGGGGCAGCCCCCTTGGACTTTTTAGGCATAAAATCTATTAGAAGGTCATGGTTTAGATAAAAGGCAACATGGTGCCACCTTTATTAAGTACAAAGCATAATAAGGCTGCTTTCACACTGGGGCGGTGGGGGCTTCGGCGGTAAAACAGAGCTTTTTTTAGCGCCGCTTTACCGTCGTTTTTGTGGCAGTATTCGGCCGCTAGCGGTGCGGTTTTAACCCCCACTGGCGGCCGAAAAAGGGTTAAAACCGCTCGCATAGCGCGGCTATAGCAGCGGTATAGCCGCTCTGCCCCATTGATTTCAATGGGCAGGAGCGGTTTAGGAGCGGTGAATACACCGCTCCTTCACCGCTCCAAAGATGCGGCTTGCAGGAGTTTTTTTCTTCTCCTGCCAGTGCACCGCTTCAGTGTGAAAGCCCTCGGGGCTTTCACACTGAACAAACAGTAGAGGCTGTTTTGGGACGGTTTGCAGGCGGTATTTTTAGCGCAATAACACCTGCAAACCGCCCCAGTGTGAAAGGGCTCTAAAATTGTGAACATAGCCTTATAGGCAAGGAAATATAAAATACACAATGTATACAAAATAGAACAAAATATACATGTTACATATGTAGACGAACCCAATAAGAGCACGTTTGCCCAAACACTGTCAGAGTCATGCTGTGATCAGTCGGTAGGGATTTCTTGTATATAGCCGAACATGTTTCAGAATTATCAACGTATAGTCCATCAGGGAAAATTATATCTTGCGTGACTGTTTCTCTTTATAGGAGGAACTCACAATACAGAAATAAAAAGGGAACGAAGAGTAAAATCAATGAGAGATCCCACAATGGCTGAAACACTCCACGGAGCAACAGGTGGATGGGTGTGTATCCCTGGATTAGTAGCTTACAAACATCCACAAGAAACATCCTATAGGCTACACCAGCAGTAAGGGTAATAATATCTTTTAACCTGACTAAGACTAGGATGCCATTAAAGTGGATGTAAACCAGATTCATGAAATTTGAGCTGGGCACATGTCTGCGGTGTTTTGTTATCTCTCTCCAAAGCACCGAGTCCCGTAGCTGTCTCTTGCTCAGAAGCTCTGTTATCAGCATAACTCCTGACACGTTCTTGAGATGGGAGATAGAAGTGTGCATCGGGAGAGGTTACTATAAATAGGATTGCACACAGTCTGCCGTCTAAAAGCAGACCTCTGCACGTACCTTTCTGTCTTTGCCTATGAGGAGAGGGGGTGTGTGCGCCCCTTTCCTCCAATTAGCTGTCTTGGCTGTATGCCCAGGCTTCTCTGCAGTGTTAACCAGGAAGAGAAAAATCTTTAAAGACGAAAAGCACTTTCTAAAGCATGGGTGCTCAACCTGTGGCCCTCCAGCTGTTGCAGAACTACAAGTCCCATCACAACTCTGCCTTTGGGAGTCATGCTTGCAACTGTCAGTGGATTGCAATGCCTCAGGGACATGTAGTTCCGCAATAGTTGGAGGGCCACAGGTTGAGCACCCATGTTCTAAAGGATATATACAGAAGAAGAGAAAAGATATGCATGTTAAGTTTATATAGGGAGATTTGTTTCATCTCTATATCATCTAAGGCTGTTCACTGTGTATACAGTGGATATAAAAAAAAAAGTCTACACATCCCTGTTAAAATGTTAGGTTTCTGTGATGTAAAAAAATGAAACAAAGATAATTTTGGAACTTTTTCCACCTTTAATGTGACCTATAAACTGTACAACTCAGTTGAACAAATTGAAATCTTTTAGGTGGAGGGAAGTAAAAATAAAATAATATGGTTGCATAAGTGTGTACACGCTTAAACTAATACTTGTTGAAGCACCTTTTGATTTTATTACAGCACTCAGTCCTTTTGGGTATGCATCTATCAGCATGGCACATCTTGACCTGACAATATTTGCCCACTCTTTTTTGCAAATACACTCCGAATCTGTCAGATTGCGAGGCATCTCCTGTGCACAGCCCTCTTCAGATCACCCCACAGATTTTCAAATCGGATTCAGGTCTGGGCTCTGGACGGGCCATTCCAAAACTTTAATCTTCTTCTGGTGAAGCCATTCCTTTGTTGATTTGGATGTATGCTTTGTTATGCTGAAAGATAAAATTCTACGTGTTCAGCTTTCTAGCCGAAGCCTGAAGGTTTAGTGCAAATATTGACTGGCATTTGGAATGGTTCATAATTCCCTCTACCTTCAATAAGGCCCCTGTTGCAGCTGACGAAAATCAGCCCCAAAGCATGATGCTGCCACCACCATGCTTCACTGTGGGTATGGTGTTCTTTAGGTGATGTGCAGTGTTTTTGCACCAAATATATCTTTTGGAATTAAGGCCAAAAGTTCAACCTTGGTTTCATCAGACCATAACACATTTTTTCCACATGCTTTTGGGCGACTTCAGAGTGTTTTTGCAAAATTTAGCCGGGCTGGGATGTTTTTCTTCGTAAGAAAAGCCTTCCGTCTGGCCACTCTACCCCCCATAGCCCAGACATATGAAGAATACGGGAGATTGTTGCCACACGTACCACACAGCCAGTACTTGCCAGATATTACTGCAGCTCCTTTAATGTTGCTGTAGGCCTCTTGGCAGCCTCTCTGACCAGTTTTGGGGGGACGTCCAGTTCTTGGTAATGTCACTGTTGTGCCATATTTTCTCCACTTGATGACTGTCTTCACGGTGTTCCATGGTATATCTAATGCCCTGGAAATTCTTTTGTACCCTTCTCCTGACTGATAACTTTTAACAATAAGATCCCTCTGATGCTTTGGAAGCTCTCTGCAGACCATGGATTTTGCTGTAGGACGCTACTAAGAAAATGTCAGGAAAGACCTACTACTAGAACAGCTGAACTTTATTTAGGGTTAATCAGAGGCACTTTAAAATGATGGCAGGTGTGTACTGACTCCTATTTAACATGAGTTTGAATGTGATTGCTTCATTCTGAACAAAGCTACATCCCCAGTTATGAGAGGATGTGCACACTTGTGCAGCCACCTTAATGCATAGGATGTATTAAGGTGAAAAAGCACGAGGGTTTACAAACCCTTTAAATCAAATCCACCCTAAAAAAGTTCTGAAATGATTTATCTTGATCTCATTTTTTCACATCACAGAAACCTGACATTTTAACAGGGGTGTGTGGACTTTTTATATCCACTTTAACCATTTGCTTACTGGGCACTTAAACCCCCCCCCTCCTGTCCAGACCAATTTTCAGCGCTGTAGCACTTTGAATGACAATTGCAAAGTCAGACAACACTCTACCTAAATGAAAATATATATATATATATATATATATATATATATATATATATATATATATATATATATATATATATATATATATATATATATATATATATATATATATTATATTTTGTTATAAAATTTTGCAGACAGGTAATTTTTCTCCTTCATTGATGTACGCTGATGAGGCGGCAGTGATGGGGACTGATTGGTTACACTGCTAGGCAGCACTGCCAGGTGGCACCACTGGTGGGCTTTGATAGGTGGCACTCATTGGCATTGATAGGTGGCACTGGTGGGCACAGATGAGACAGAATTGCCTCTTCGGGACCGATGTCCCTTGCACATAAGCCATTGATCGGCTTTTTTTTCTCCTCGAGCTGTCAGCATGAGAAAAAAAAAAAAAAAATTACCGAGCTTTTGTTTACATCATGTGATCAGCTGTCTTTGGCCAACAACTGATCACGTGGTAAGGGGCCGGGATCGGCCCCTTACTCGGATCTGTTATCACCCGAGTCTCAGCGACTCGGTGATCGCAACGAGCGCAGGGAGTGTGCAAAGGGGAGGCTGTCATATGACGGCCTCCCGGAAATTCAGGTCTGCGCTGTGGCCGTAAAGTGGTTAAAGTTCATGTAAAGGCAGGTGTCCCAATACTTTTGAGAATATAGTGTTTATTTGAAAATTGATCAATCCTAATGTACTGACGGCCTATCATTTCTTGAGGCCAGTCTTCCTCCTCCTCCTCCTCCTCCTCCCCCCTCAACTATTGAGAGACAGCATATTTTATGGGGGGGAGCAGGTACCTGGTTTTGACAGGTACACGCTGCCCCACCTTTGGTCAGACCGCCTTCTTCCCTCACAACCTTCTGGGACATGTCACAGGGCCCAGAAAGCTGCGGGACCATTCAAATAGCACAGCGCAGCCAGCTGTGAAGCCGCAGTCAAAACTGGATACCCAAGGTTAGCATGCCAGCTCCCAGGTCTGAACTTTAGCAAAGATATACTGTTAGGTATGCCATTAAAGAAGGAAAAAAAAAAAAAAAAAAAAAAAAAAACCCAACAACAAAAACAGGTCTTCAAATGGGGATTAGGCCTATGGGTCCATGGGAACCCACCACACATGAGGGTATGAAGACAGAGTCACTAAAGGATGTAATGGAGGTAGCGTTATCCACTGACAAACAGACCTCATTATCTTGTGTGTGTGTGGAGGCAAAGTTATAGGAATAACTAGCTAACTGCTGTGCTTTGCTGTAGGCAACCAACAACCACCAACAACCACCATCCCTGACCCTCCAAAATTGTATTTTAGATATCAGCAAGGGCTCACGCCGGTTAGGCATGAACTGAATGCAGTTCATGCCTAACAATTTTTGTTCCTACGATATAGACCACAATCACAACAGACCAGTGGATGGCCCAAAATGCAAGGTATTTGTGACAACCAGAAGAAAGGCTAAGACGGATATTCAGCAGAGCCTGCTCCATAACGAAAAAGGTAATAACTCCCTTTTAGTTTAAATATAGACTACCAGTTATTACTGAGATGCTGGACACAGACGCCTTTGCTGTTTATTGTTAACTGGCATAATTTCCTCTAAATTCAATGTGAAAAGATCAAATAGCTTGCCATCACGCAGTCCTGAAATCTTAACCTCAAAATCATCATACTTCCTCTGAGCTTTTTTCTAACCTCTTCGCTGTCAGAATCATCACATGGTAGAAGATGGAAATCCTCAAGCTCTGCCTCGTTTTCTTCATTTTCTCTGTGTAAAAAGATGATTAGTTACGCTTTGTTATACTGGTAATTGGAGCAGCTGTGATTACAAATATGGAATACCTTGAGATAAATAGGATCTTTTTATATTTCTAGAGTTTTGTGAGTGATACACGTCCCTCCTAGCTGAAACAAAAGTCTTACGCTGTTCTCAAGGTTCTTTTATTCTTATTAAATCACAGCTTAAAGACATAGGGCATACATGGAAAAAAGGCTATAGAAATAAATTTCTATACCTGTGTCATGGGAAAAAAACTTCTTAAATTTCATTGCTCAGCTCTTCTGAAAATGCTAGATGCTTGACTGTCATTCTGGCCCGCTTAACTATACTGAATCACTGACCCAGAACAAATATGCAAATAAGGACTTATCTCTCACTTTTCTGATCTGCAATGCTCATCTGCTTGATTGTAGGTCCATAAAAGCTCAAGAGGCACAAATAGTCAGACATCAGTAAGAAACCTAGATGCGTTTCACCTGTACAAGCGCTTACTTATAAGGTTAATTTTAAGACTAAGCAATTTTACGTGCAAAACACATTTGGGTTACATGATATAGTGTAGCATTCGTAAAACAAAAGCATTAAAAAATTGTGCGATTGTAAAAGTACATACACCACACAAGAGTGTAATGTCAGTGCAGTTTCCTGGACTACCTGTTCAAGCAGACCAGGTAGCTTTACCAATCATGCAGGCGAGCATTTGTGTTTGGGGTGGAGTTTGAGCAAATTTATGAACAGTGCTACTTATTTAACCCCTTTGTACCAACCGCCACCCAGCCCTTTAAGAGTTCTAAAAGCTGGGAGGCAAAGGATTGGCTGTCACATGATTGGAAAGCTCCCAATCGCAAGTATGCAATCAGGAGCTTACCAATCCCTGTCATCTACTGAGCATGCAGCGCACTCTCAGCATGGTAAGTGGTTTTAGCAGGGCCAAGCGGCCGAATATATGCATACGCCCGGCGTCAAGATGTTAAAGCCTCATACACAGGGGAGCTTCTAAACACTTTTCTTAGGGCAGGAGAAAAGCAGCTGCAAAAACGTTTAAAAGCACGTTTAGGTGTGTCAATAAAAAAAAAGTTATTTCTGTTAAAACATGCATCTCTTGTGCACACAAGCGATTTTTTTTTTTTCTTTCCAGCCTCTAAATTCCTGTAAACACCTATAGAGTTCATGGACACACAGGCGTAAGGAAGTTTAGAGGGAGGAAATCTCAAAACGCCTGTAGAAGTAGATTTGTTTTTTTAGCTCAAGTGTGCACGAGGTCTAACTGTACCTGCAAAAAATAAAATATATAGCAAATTACCTACTGTACCTTCAGAGTGACTCATCGCTTGTACGGTCTTCTAGTTCAGTAGAAATCTTACGTTCTTCAATGCACCCAGCCTTGCAATCCTCCAGTGTGGCAAGGGTTAATAGAACCAAGGTGCTGTCACTGGCCCTCATCAGGAGGGCCCCACCCTTTCCACACAGCTCCTTTTTTCAAAGTATGGGCTTCTTTGAATGGAAGAGTTGGGCAGAAAGGGCAGGCATAGTTGGGAATCTTTGATGAAAGCCTTGACAGCTCCTCAGTTCTATTAACCCACACCACACCGGAAACTTGCAGGGGAGAGAATGGGTCATCAGGACAAAAGATTTCTAATGAACTAGAAGACAGAAGCACAAGTAAACTTAGGGTTTAATAATTAAAGTCACTGCACCAGAGGAAAGACCGTTCAGTAGAAAAACTTTCTAAACACAATAAAAAGCTTTACTTATAAAATCTTAGGGCTTAGGAGACACCGCAAAAAGCCGAGCAAGGTCTGTAACAGCTGCGGCAGTAGGAAAAAGAAAAAAAAAAAAAAGTGTTGTGGTATCCAAGAGATTTAAGACCATTAGAATCCATAAACTTTGTTCTTGTAACCCAAATCCCAATATAAAAAGCAAGGTTTGCAATTTAGAAACTATAGTAATAACATTCAATAGTTACCTGTTGGTAAAAGAACCGGAACAGAGAGCAACTGCTTCAGACATTAGGTCATTTTTCTCATTTTCAGCATGAGCCTTTGTACAACTAAAAGATTCTTGATTTGAACCATCATCTGGACAGAAACAAAATTATTAAATTTAAAATGCCAAGTATGATGATACTTTACAATTTGACATTCAACATGTCCTTTAAACAAATGTGACCAAAATATTTGTACTAGAATAAAGTCAAGAACAATATAAGGGGGGGGGGGGGGGGGGAATCAAACCAAAATAAATCCTCTTTGTGCAAATCTCATCTGTCTAGCTATGCACAAAAGCTGGCTATAAATGGTCTAATAAATACACAAGATGCCTCTAACTTTGATTATTAAACATAACTAGCAAAAGCAAGCCAATTTGTTGAACAGACTAAATGTGTAGGAGCACATTATTGCCGTGGTGGGGATCAAAGAAGTGCACATTAGTAAATTGGTGTCAAGCACAGAGGTGAGCATTGGTGAAATGAGGGGATGTGGGAGAGGTGTAAGAGCAGGGGGAAGGATGAGGGTCAGGTGTAGTAATGAGAGTGGGTTTAGGTGTGCACGTGTAGTGTTGAGGGAAGATGATGGTGGGCAGCCATGGGTTTTCAGGCATGGTGGTAACTGGTACCATGCACTGCTGTCAGTCATTGAGAAGGTAACTTCTTGCTGACCTTTTCATGGAAATGTCCGCCAATCTATGTCCACTGTAATAGCAAGATCTCAACACACTGGTAGGCATATACAATTTAAAACATAATATGAAATCAGAAAAGGGAAAGTGGTCAGCGGGACTTTAATATGAAAACTGGAATGTCCTCAAAGTAAACAGAATGTATATGTTGATTCCTTTTCTATTTTCAAAAAATAAATGAAAACCTTCATAATAACCACTTTTTTCATATGAAAAAATAGGATTTTTTATAACAGCTTACCTGTAAAATCCTTTTCTTTGAAGTACATCACGGGACCCAGAGCCATAGTAATTACTATGTGGGTTATAGTCCACCTTCAGGTGATTGACACTGGCACACCCTAAGACAGGAAGTCCACTCCCTATATAACCCCTCCCATTACTGGGAGTACCTCAGTTTTTGTAGCAAAGCAATACACGTGCATACCAGAAAGAAGGGAGGGACCTCTGTGTGCCATGATGTACTTCAAAGAAAAGGATTTTACAGGTAAGCGGTTATAAATCACGGGACACAGAGCCATAGTAATTACTATGTGTGATGTCCCAGAGCAATGCCAACTGAAGGGAGGGAGACACAAAATTAGGGTAAAATTAGAGCACCATGAAATTAGAGGATTTATACTGCAGCTTGCAGCACACTGCGCCCAAAGGTAATATCCTCATGATTTTTTACATCTACCTGATAGAATCTGATAGATTCTCTCTGATAGAGACTGAAGACCAAGTTGCAGCCTTGCACATTTGAGCCATGGAGGCTTGGTAATGCACTGCCCACGAAGCACTAACAGCCCTTGTGGAGTGCGCTTTGATTTGAAAACCATAAGCTTGAACAATTACTTGTCGAATCCATTTAGAAATGGTAGCTTTCGAATGCTGCCGGTCCTCTTTTAGGACCTTCAGGCAATACAAACAAAACATCCGTTTTTCAAATCTGAGCAGTCGCCTTCAAGTAGACTTTGACTGCTCTCATCACATCAAGAGAATGTAGTGACTTTTCTTCCGTAGAACTGCGTTCTGGAAAAAATGAAGGTAGAACAATATCCTGGTTTAAATGAAAACTTGACACTACCTTTGGTAGAAAGTTAGGATGAGGACGCAATACTACCTTATCCTTATGAATAATTACATATGGCTCTTTACAAGAAAGAGCAGCCAACTCTGATACCCTTCTTGCAGAAGATATGGCTACCAGAAAAACTAGTTTCCTTGTCAAAAGGACCAAGGAAATATGTTGTATCGGCTCAAAAGGCTGCTTCTGTAATGCTGACAGAACTAAATTCAAGTCCCAAGAGTTCAGGAGTGACCTAACTGGAGGATTAAGCCGCATTACCCCCTGAATAAAGCTACGAACCAAGGAATGCGAAGCAAGTGGTCACTGAAATAATATAGAAAAGGCAGAGACCTGGCCTTTGATAGTACTCAAGGCCAGCTTCATTTCTAACCCCATCTGCAGAAAGTCAAGGATTCTACCTATGACATACTTCCTGGGGTGCCAACCCCTGGAATCACACCAGGAGACATATGCCTTCCAGACTCTATAATATACAATTCTAGAGGCCGGCTTCCTTGCATTAACCAAGGTAGATACCACTGAACCTGACAGCCCACGCTTCTTCAGAATGTGGGTCTCAATAGCCAAACCATTAAATTTAGCGTTTGTAAAGCAGGATGGAATACCAGACCTTGCAAGAGAAGGTCTGGATGTGGTGGTAGTGTCCATGGGTCCCCTACCGCCATCTTTATGATCTCTGCAAACCAAGATCTCCAGGACCACAAGAATCACCGACTTACCTTCCTGCTTGATCCTGCAAAGTAGTCGTGGAAGCAGGAGGGAATGCATAAATCAGTGAAAACTGATTCCACAGGAATACTAAGGCATCTGTTCCGCAAGGTAGTGGATCTTTTGTTCTTGACACAAAGTTGTCGACCTTTTTGTTGAACATGGACGCAAACAGATCTATGTCCGGAATCCCCCATCTTTGACATATTGTCAGGAAGATATCGGGGTGAAGAGACCATTCTCCCGGGAACAACTGCTGGCGACTGATTTACCTCTCTCTGGGCCGCACGACTTCTTGTGCCCCCTTGGTGATTGATATAGGCCACTGCTGTGGCATTGTCAGATTGGATCCGGACAGGATAATCCCCTAATCTGAACGTCCAGGCCCTCAGGGCCAAGCGCGCTGCCCGAATCTCTAGAATATTGATGGGTAAGGTCATTTCTGACCTGGACCATTTCCCTTGGACTGTTGCCTCTTCCAGGACTGCTCCCCAACCCGAAAGGCTGGCATCTGTTACCACCTTCCAGGTAACTGGTAGGAAGGAGCTCCCTTTCTGCAGATTTTTGGTTATCAACCACCAACTAAGGCTCTGGCACACCTTTGGAGACAAGCACATTGGGAAATCTAGAGCATGGACCTTCTTGTTCCAAGCAGATAGGATACTGTTTTGTATAAGTCTCAAATGAAAGAGCATAAGGAACGGCCTCGAATGAAGCCACCATCTTTCCCAACAACCTCATGCAAAGTCGAATAGAAGGATTCTTCTTTGCCTTGACTACCTGAATCAGCCCCCTTATGGCACTAATCTTTGCCTGGGGTAAGAATACCCTCTTCTGGGCTGTATCTATGATCAGACCCAAGTATTCCAATCTTCTTGATGGTTTTAAGGAAGATTTCTTTAGATTGAGAATCAAACCTAAGTATTCCAGGTAGTTGACTGTGGTGACCATACTTTGGTCTAAGCGGGCTACTGACTGGTCTATCAAGAGCAGATCGTCTAGGTACACTAAAATCGTTATACCTTGAGCCCTTAATCTAGATAGAACCTTTGTAAATACTCAAGGAGCAGTAGCTAGTCTGAAAGGCAGAGCTACAAACTGAAAATGAAGATTTTCTATCTCGAACTCTAGATATTTCTGGTGAGCGGGAAAAATCTGCACATGGGAGGTATGCATCCTTGATGTCGATTGACGCCAGAAGTTCTCCACCTTGTAGGATGGAGACTACTGATCGGATTGACTCCATGCGAAAAGAGCGGATATTCAAAAACTGGTTTAGATCTTTGAGATCTAGAATGGGTCTGACATCTCCATTTGGGTTTGGGTACCATGAAAAGGTTTGAATAAAACTCCAATCCCAGATTTTCCATGGGGACCGCCAATATCAGCTTTTGAGACAAAAGATGGTCCAATGCTTGAATGAGACTTTTTTTTGATGGATCCCTGAGAACGTTTGATCTGAGAAAACAAGGCGACGGGGACTAGTTTGTACCCTAGAGTAATTGTGGAAGCCACCTATTTGTCTTGACGCTCTTTCTGCCAGACCCTTGAGAACTGCAGAAGTCCCCCCCCCCCCCTCGAGTGAGTGGGGGCGCCACTTCATAAGGAGGCTTTAGAATTTTGTTTTGTAGGTTTCCTTCCCCAGGACTTCTTTTGTCCCTGGGGTTGACCCTGAGGTTTACCTCTTGAATTTGACGGAGGCCGTCGAGACTGCCTCGAGGCCGATGCTCCTGGCACTGGAGAAGCTGCTCGTTTAAATGAAATACGCTTACTCCCTTTCCTAACTGGCAAAAGGGTACTTTTCCCATTAGAAATTCTTTGGATGTACTTATCCAGATCATCACCAAAGAGCCGTTGAATGCAAAAAGGAAAACTAGCCAGGAGCTTTTTGCAGGGAGCTTCGGCTGACCAATTTTTCAACCACAGTATTCTACGCATATGCACCAGCCCCAGCATAAGGCATGAGGCCTGGAGAATAGAATCTCTCATAGCGTCTATTGCAAAACATAACACCCCTGGTAGCTCGGCCAAATCTTGGGCCGAGCCTTCAAGGATTGACACACACCAATTGCTGCCAGCGCAGGCTGAGTTACTGAACCTGCCAGAGAAAAAGTGTTTAATAGGAATTCCAACTTTTTATCTGTTGATCCCTAAGCATTTGAGCATTGTCTACCGGACAAGTCAAACTTTTATTCACAGAGGATATATCAGCGCCAATTGCTGGTATCTCCCATTTTTTTTTATTAAACTTTTCTTCCATAGGATAGATAAAGTGTTGAAAACTTTTTAGGAGGATAAAAATGCTTATCTGGATGATCCCACTCAGAATACATAAGCTTTTCCAGCAATGGATAGGAAAGGCATGCGCAGCTTGGGGAGGCTTTAGCAACCGACTCAGTTAAGGGTAGCATAAATGTGGAGCGGACCAATTCAGTAAGAGATTGTACCATCAATCTTTCAGATTGTGAACCTGATCCTTCCGCATTTGACTCCTCAGAAGAAGAAGAGTCATCAACATCTTAACGGTCCCCTGAGAAAAATTCATCATCTCCCTCCCCTCCTCAGTTTGAGGGTCCTGGGTAACGGACGGGGACCGATCACGCTTAGTCCCACTCTGGGATGCGATTAAATCCGCTAACCTCTGCTCCAATCCTAATATGGCTGAGGAAAAAATTTCTTCAGTAACAGACAGGGGCTGCAGCGTTGGAAACAGTTGCACCACCTGATGTCCCTGATGGCTCGCTCTGACCAGCCACTTCAGATCTCTCAGGGAAAGATGCCATTTTAGAGATGATTTTAGGCTTTTTTGAGCTTGAAGGAGTCCCTCTTGAGCCCTTTTTTGGGAGGTACTATCAGAAGAAATCGAATTCACTGCTTGAGCAATAGTCCAGCAACTGCCGCTGCTATTAACGCTCAGCCTGGTGCTTTTAGTAAATGTGCCAAGGGAATGCATGTGTCACCAACCTCTTACATGCCCCTTTTTGCTCTCGTGTCCCTCTGACAGCTGTAGCTAGCAAATAATGGTGCTTTTAAAACCTACTCCTGCGCTGGGCGTTGCCAACGCCGCTCTAAGCCCCGCCAATGCCGCTCTAAGTTCCGCCCCTCCATCACATCGCGCCCCCCTTTTCAAAAAGAGCGCATTCCCGCGTGGTCGCAGGCCTCCGATCCGACGGGATCGGCGTGTGTGATTGGGGGGCGAGGAGGAGATCCGGTAATCCAACCGCCGTGCAGGGACGGTACAAAACGGAGCAGCATCGTTGACCGTTCTGGCCTCCCCCTATCCAGAGAAAGGGGGAGAGCTTTTTCCAGGTGAGGGGCGTTTTTGTAAGAAAATATCCCCCCAATCTTACCAGAGTTCTGGGGCTGCTCGCCAGAGGAATCTGCAGCTTCTACTGAGACAGCGTGACACAGCGTAGGAAAGCATGACAAGGTACATACTCTATACTGCCCCCAGTGGTGACTTTTAGGCATGACAACATTTACTTTTTAAAGGAGACAATTCATAAGAAACTTTAAAATTCTTTAGAAGTCTCCACTTACCTTTCCCGCCGCAGGGTTTTCTGTGGTAAAACCAACAGATCCAATCTTCACCTCTCACGGTGGGCTCAGTTTAAAAAACCTTCAGGAACTAGGGCCCTTTTTAAATCGGAGGATCCGCACTCCTGGACCCGTAAAACACCCCGCCAGAAAAAACTTAAGGCTGAAAAAAAACAAAAGTACTGGATCCCGGGGTCTAGCTCTCTTGAAGGAGAAGCGTTACGGGCTAAACCTAGTTTCTTCCGGCACGTGGCCCAGGTACCATTCAATTCAGCCTAAAAAGAAACTTTGAATGAAACCGGCTGCATAGCTAGCCCCAGCAAGGATTGCTCCAGTGGAGCTCAGCACAGCACATCTTTACTCGTGACCAACACCTAAGACACTGGCGAAAAAACTGAGGTACTCCCAGTAGCGGGAGGGGTTATATAGGGAGCGGACTTCCTGTCTTAGGGTGTGCCAGTGTCCATCACCTGAAGGTGGCCTATAACCCACATAGTAATTACTATGGCTCTGTATCTCATGATGTACGTCTAAGAAAGCTGGATAATAAAATTCAAGTTTGTAAGTAGTGTTTATGACCCAACACCCTCTGTTATGCCTCCAAAGGCTGAGGTCAGTGAGAAATTGTTAAATATGAGAAATATGTTCAAATATTAAATGCCAAATACCTTGAGAGACAAATTTGCCAGAGCAGAGTCCCAGCAACTCATCCATAGCTCCTATCTTGGTGCCATTTGCATCAGGCTGGCTGGTGTCAGACTGTGACTCCTTAAACTTTCCTGAGCAGAGATCTAACAGTTCGCCCATATTGGCATCCATAGCATTCTCATCCATATTGTCCATCACAAGTCTTTGCTTGGCAGAGCTGTACTTGCTCCTGTTGTGGCCAACATTTAGAAAGCTATGAAGGAAAAAAATTATGCAATTGAAACTATAAAAATTTACACCAATTAATAGATAAATACAGCCACCATCGTAATTAATGCCAACATCCCTAAGGTAAAAGGACACAAACAAAAGTACCCCCCAGTATATTGGGACTTTATGGGCAGATATACATTAGAACAAATATGACATAAAAAATATAAAGTTTATTAATATACAATTAGAGATAAAAACATTGGTGCATACATCACCATAGAGTCAAATATGACAGAACGTAGTACAAATATGACCCAAAAAGGATTACGTAATGTTGTGCACAATTAATCTTCTCGTTATGTCCAACGCGTTTCGGGAGCAAATATGAATCCCTTCTTCAGGGAAATTTGTAAGAGAAGATCACAGACTGAGCACTCTACAACCGAACATAACATTTGTTAAGAACCATGGGACAGATGGAATACATACATATATCACAGATAATGATAGAAAAATTGGCATAACATCAGATCGGCCCACAGCAGGCTCATCACAGCTAAAAGCAGTCAGAATTATATCTGCACCAGGGTTCAAATGGTCCCCCAACTAGTATCCCCAAGGTGGGAGAGAGTTGGAACCACCAGGGCCTCGAATGCTTCTCACAAGGATCCCAAAGACGACCCAGATGCACAGCCTGGAGATATGAAGTGTATTGGGGGGGGGGGGGGAGATTCAGCACATGCTGAGGATTAAGGCACATAACATAAAATATAAATACACAAGAATGACAAAGAACCGAGGCCTCAGAGATATCTATATAATAGCAATAGACCCCAGCAATGATATCCAGGTGGACCCTTGGAAGTGATCCGTGTGTCATAGACTACCCAGATTATGACCAAACTGGAATCAGTAGGTTAGGAGATTGAGCCATGAAAATTAGTGACCATAGCTTAATAGTGTGTACTAAATTAGAAGAGCAATATGACATAACATATGTAATGCTCCACCCCCCAATGCACTAGGTGCATATGCAGTTAAATGACTAAATAGCACAGAGTGCTAGAAACATACCTTATGATGACCAGCTTGTTGATATTACCCCTCAGTTGGACATAAACCCACAAGACGCAGCATCTGCAAAAGCAGATACGCCACTCTATATAGTGGTGGGGACGCCTGTACATGAGCACTGCAGCCGCTGCCATCAGGTGCACGCTCCGCTGCATTACCATGATGCGGTGGCAGAGGAGGGGGACATGCAGTCAGTGGGACGGGAAGAATACAGGCATGTGCAGAGGGTCAGCGGAATCCCCCAGACAACACGTGCATGGCGCCCCCCCCAAAGAGCGGGAGGAAGACATGCACCTGCGATCCAACGCACAAAGGAAGATGCCGGCACAAAGAGGGGAGAACGCCTAATGATCGAAGATCTCAGGCATTGACCTCAGGTGCGCCAGCTGCATAGTAGCCGCCCACAATGGTGGGAGGCCTTTGTGCGCTGGGTGGGAGCATAAAGAGGCCAAGGGACAGGGACACCAAGGACGTCCCTGGTGCAGAGATAGTGGTACAGCATAAGACTCATAAAAATAGGTGACCAAACTGAGACATATATACAAGCATGGAACTCCACATGTACATAAATACACATATCTATATACAAAGAGCAGTAAAATACTTTTACCGAGCAAGCTTAGTAATTAACAGAAGCATAGTGTATAGTATAACGATGGTAAAGTTTGGTGAACCAAATAGACCTTCCAAGGAGATACCAGGTAAGTACATAAGTAGAACATAAGTAGTGAGTTTAATCTGGGAACCTCCCAGAACCCGCATACAGTGGCACAGCAGACCTCATTTTAAAGTGAGAAAATACCATTTCACTCTTTTTCACATACACCAGAGGCAAAAACCTCTAGGGAGGGACAGTAACTCAAGTTTAGCAATGTTGGATTAGAAGTTTACTCCAAACACCCCCCTAGGGTTGGGATGCACACAATCCAGGATAAGAAACTGGATACGGGGGGGGGAATGTGCTGCGATGATGATCTCTCACGTCTCCCCAGGGGGCATAACGAGAAGATAATTGTGCACAACATTACGTAATCCTTTTTTGGGTCATATTTGTACTACGTTCTGTCATATTTAATTCTATGGTGATGTATGCACCAATGTTTTTATCTCAACCTGTTTATTAATACACTTTATATTTTTTATATTATTTGTTTTAATATTGTATATCTGCCCATAAAGTCCCAATGTAGCGGGGGGTACTTTTGTTTCTGTGTTCTATACCTTAGGGGTGTTGGCAATAATTAAGGTCTTATGATGATGGCTGTATTTATCCATTTGTAACTAGGGTAGTAAATACCCATCCCCCACAACCAATTCCCTTTTCCATATATTTTATGTAATTCTAAATGTATTATCCCTGGTGTTCAAAGGTTGAGTGTATACATTGTGTAAGGAGATACCTATTTTCAATTTTGTATATGCACTTAGCAATAGATTTTTACTGTTACGCTTGAAAAGAACTTCCATTGTTTAACCAGTTAAGGACCGTTGCAGGTTGGCTCTCCTGGGCGAATCGCCGTCCTTGTACGTCAGGCGTGCGCACCCGATGCAATCGGATTCGTTCCAGAACCGATCAGCCTCCAGGCCTAGGCCAATGATTTCTGGCGAACGAGACACTGTCCTCTGCCTGTGTAATGTAAACACAGGCAGAGGAAGCCATGTCACCTCCCCTTGGGAAGCCCTTTTCAGTTCCAGAGAGAGGACAACTAACCGTGAGTTGCACCAACACTACACTGACATCAGGACACATAGGCACACTTGTCAACAACTGATCACCCCCCCCCCCCAATTTAACCCTTTCACTCCCTGTCAGTGTCATCAAGTGCAGTTTTCACTTGTGACACTAATCAGCGTTAGGGCAGTTAGTAGTAGGCCCAGGTAGGTTTAGCCCATTAACCAGTGTCACTAATATAATGTACAGATCTCTTTTCTGATCACTGTATTTAGTGTCACGGGTGACGCTAGCTAGTTACTGTCAGTTTTTTTTATAGCGTCAGGGTAACTGCCATATATTCCCCAATAAAGGTTTAGCCCCCTGATCACCCCCTAGGACAGGTTTTAGTGTCAGTTGGGGTCGGTGTCAATCCCAAGCAGTGTCAGATTAGTGCCAGTAGCACTAACACTCACGCACACACCATACACCTCCCTTACTAGTATAGTGTTTGAACAGATCAATATCTTTGATCTGATCGGTTCTATACTAGCGCCCCCAATAGTTTAGTGTTCCCAAAAAGTGGCGTCACTTACAAAACACAACACACAAAACTGCAGCATTGGCAGAGTCACGCCTGATCCCTGCGAACGCTAACAGTTAATTTTTTTTGGTAGCAATTGAAGCAGTCACTAGCAACCAGGTGCTCTTTTGCCTGTGGATTGCACTAGTTGTAAATTTAGAGGACAAAATATCCAGAGGTCCACTAGTGAAGAGGCCTACACGTTACTGAGCATGACAGATGAGAGCGCAGGGGAAGCCTCTCTTGTCAGATTCAGGTATACGAACAGGTAGAGAGCAGCAGCACCCCGACAGATAGCTCTGTTGACGGAGTAATGGTCATTGCTAAGGTCAGGCATACCCGATCCCGTTCTTTTGTTGAGGTACAAGAACAGGAGGGCTCTCGTATGGAGCAGAGAGCCAGTACTAGTGCCACTCATTCCTGGTGAACTGGCAAGCACTAGCGGCCTAGTACATCCTGGTCATAGACAAACCAGCAGTGTAGTAACATTTGGCGACGTGGTGAGTCCCATAAGTGCAGTTCAAGCTGGTGCGGTTGCTAGCACAAGTAGTACCCCGCAGCCACCAAGAGTTTGAACACAGGCCCGTAGTGCCCTTCCTGCTGCATATGCCAATCCTGATTGGGAGCCCACCACTTCTGCAGCGCCCGTCCTTCACCTATTCACTGGCCAACCCAGAATTCAAGTGGAAACAGTTGATTTTATGTCACTTGATTTTAATTCACTGTTTTTCACGGAAGATCTATTGTGGATTAAAGCAATTTGTATGCTGGTCAATTCATCGCCGCTAATCCCCATTTGACCCTTGCCAGAGCATAGAAACCTATTACTGTTTCCGAATTTAAGACCTTTCTGGGCCTATCCCTCCTCATGGGCATCAATAGAAAAGGTGGGTTACGGCTATATTGGTCCACTGACCCAATTAGTCATATGCCCATGTTCTCTGCTTCCTTGGCCAGGACTAGATACGAGCAGATCTGCGGTTCATGCATTTTAACCAATAGCCGACCAGCTGCCGTCGTTATACTGTGGCAGGTCGACTCTCCTGCACAAATCGCCATAGCTGTACGTCGGCCCTTTCAACAGCTATAGCAGGCTCACTCGCCCATGGTGCAGCGGGGGACCCGATGCGCGTGGTCAGCAGACGTGATGTCCGCCGGGACACACGATCGTGGGCATGAGAGCCAGAACGGGGATGTGTGTGTGTGTAAACACATACACATCCCTGTTCTGACAGGAGACAGATCGTCTAGTTAGGAACAGCGATCTGGCTCCTCCTCTAGTCAGTCACATCCCCCCAGTTAGAAACACATACGAGGGAACGCATTTAAACCCTTGATCACCCTCTAGTGTTAACCCCTTCCCTACCAGTGACATTTACACAGTAATCAGTGCATTTTTATAGCACTGATCGCTGTATAAATGTCAATCGTCCCAAAAATGTGTCAAGTGTCCAATCTATCCGCCTCAATGTCCCAGTCCCGCTAAAAATCGCAGATCGCTGCCATTACTAGTATTAAAAAAAAAAAAAGCCATAAATCTATTCCCTATTTTGTAGACGCTATAACTTTTGCACAAACCAATCAATATACGCTTATTGCGATTTTTTTTAACCAAAAATATGTAGTATATTTATCAGCCCAAACTGAGGGAGAAATATTTTTTTGGGGGGATATTATAGCAAAAAGTAAAAAAACTTTTTTTTCCCCAAAATTGTCGCTGTGTATGAGACACTTGTTCCACGTGAGACTTTTTGGCATCCTAGCCGCATACAGGACCCCAAAAACCAATCACTGCATTCAGGCTAAGGGCATAAAATGGTGATTTCACTTCCTCACTACCTATCACAGTTTCCTAGACCCTGAAATGTCAAGATAGCACAAAACTCCTCAAATGACCCCATTTTGGAAAATAGACACTTCAAGCTATTTGCTGAGTCCGTGGAATATATTTTATATTTTGCTACAAGTTTCATGGAAAATTACATTTACCACATGTGTGTGACACAACCCCCCCAATGACCCCATTTTGGAAAGTAGACACCCCAAGGCTTTTGCTAAGAGGCATGGTGAGTATTTTGCAGCTTTGAAAATGAAGGAATTTTTTTCTTCAAAACTTTGTGACAAAAAGCGAGATCTACAAAATACTCAACATGCCTCAGCAAATAGCTTGGGGTGTCTACTTTCCAAAATAGGGCAACTTGGGGGGGGGGGGGGGGGTTGTGCTATCTTATTTCATGGCCTCCGAAACTGTGATAGGTAGTGAGGAGTGAAATCATAAATTTAAGCCCTTAGAAATCCTGAAGGCGGCGATTGGTTTTCGGGGTAGGCTCCCAAAAAGTCCCACACATGTGGCATCCCCGCCATCCCCCGAGAAGCAGCAGAATGTATTTTGGGGTGTAATTCCACATATAACCATGGCATGTGTAAGCAATATATCATTTCAGTGACAACTGTGTAAAAAAAGGTTGTCATTTTTCAATCACTTGTGACAAAAAAATTAAAATATTCAATGGACTCAACATGCCTCTCAGCGAATTCCTTGGGGTGTCCACTTTCCAAAATGGGGTTATTTGGGGGGGGGGGGTTGTACTGCCCTGCTATTTTAGCACTTCAAGAAATTAGATCGGCAGTCAAACTAAAAGCTGTGTAAATTCCAAAAAATGTACCCTAGCTTGTAGACGCTATAATTTTTGTGCAAGCCAATATACGCTCATTGAATTTTTTTTTTTACCCAAGACATGTGGCTGAATATATGTTGGCCTAAAAGTACTAAAATTTAGTTTATTGAATATTTTTTTTTTTTTTTATAACAAAAAGTAGAAACTTTTTTTTCAAAATGTTTGGTCTTTTTTTCGTTTATATTGAAAAAATAAAAATTCCAGAGGTGATCAAATACCACCAAAAGAAAGCCATTTGTGGGACAGCATTGCATGACCGCGCAATTACCAGTTAAAGCAGCGCAGTGCCAAATTGTAAAAAGCGCTCGTCATTAAGGGGGCAAATCCTTCCGTTCCTTAAGTGGTTAACGTTGAGAAGGCAGCGGCTTGTTTTGGCACGCAGAAAGTTTTGATCGTTATATCAAGGGGGACATCAATCCCTTTGGTTTACGAACACAGATCTTTCCACTCTTGGAAGAGGTAGACACCACTTTCAAGAAAGATGGGAAAATAATCTACAACAGCGTACCAAAACTATGAGGAAGCTTTTGAGTGAAGGATTTCAAAACTCATTATTGTGATGGATAAGGATATTGACCATATCTATATAAAATGACAACCCTTTAAAAAGGGGCTACCTTCTTTTAAGGAACATGGGGATAGAATCAAGTGCCACCTGGATCAGGTTACATGCGAGACACTAGCAGTCAAAGAAAAAAAAAAGTTTTGGAGGGACAAAAGGGCCTTTCAGGAATGAATAGACGGAATCAAGGAAATAGATCCCAATGCCAGAACATTAAGGAGCTGGGACATGCTTCTAAGGCTCCAGGGTCCAACTCCTCACTTAATGGATCTGTTTCCTCTTCTTCACAGAATCGACAGTGGAACAGAAGACCATATAAAAACTAAACGATCACTTTCAGGCGATGACTTCACTAAACAAAAAATGCACAACAGAATCCACTCATACTCAATGCCCTTCTATCTTTTCCTCTTGGAGCTGTGGGTAAAGGTTATTCACTCGCCCATCTGGGCCTTCTGGTGATGGTTTATCTACCTCCTCACGTATGGGGGGACCCTCTACACAAGGTATTTCTTCTACACCACTCACTTCTGACAAAGATTTTTTAGTACCCAGTTTAGATGACACACAACACAAATCTTTACATTTACAACATGACCACACCAATGCACTGAATATTATCAGTTTGTCTGATTACCAACTCTCTCTTGAGGAGGAAAGATGGTTATCCAAGGCCTCAGCTTCTGCCCTGATGCAGAACCAGATACCTTTGAAATAATTAAAGTGTTTGTAAACCCCCTCCAAAAAAAAAAAAGAAAAATATGCAGATCCTGGTCCCTTAAAGCAGATTACACAGAGCTTTACATTGCACTTCCTGTACGCACCCTCTAAACAGACCACGATAATCAGGGCAGCTCCACCTCCCTCTGTGATAGGCTGCCCTGCTCCCCTCTCCTCTTTCCCCCCCTCCTTCCTGCCTGTCATCCCCCTCTGTGTCTGTCTCTGGCACCGCCCCGCCGCTATTCTTGTAAAATAGAATTAAAAAAATGTTCACTGCCAGCCTCCCTATTAGAGGCTGGCATAGCACACTTTAGTAATAAATAAAACAAAAACCTGCGCTGGCAACTCACCATATAATAATTAATAAATCATAAAATATATAAAGGCAAATAAATTTATATATGCACAAATGGTGTAGACTATGTGGGATTGGCAAAAGAGCCACTAGAAACTATGCGACTAGAAACCGTTGGATGTCGCTACACTGGTGCAATTAAAAATGTGAAATATAAATAAACATACGTGACCACAAATAAGGTGTATACACCTCTAAAGAAATGAACGCCAAATGATGTATAAAAAAGAAAAAAGAAAAATTAAATCATAAATTGCTATTGACGGAGAGTCCTTTACATCAAGGTGTTTCTTCACAAAAACAATCAACAGACTTCAAGCTTTTTCCATCCACATACAGGGTCTGGTCATGAAGGTAGGCTAGTGCTGGTAATGATTATGAAGAGACTTAGGGAACCACAAATCTCACGTTCCACCAAAAGACAAATCTCACGTTTCACCAAAAGAAAAGGAGAAAACATATAGTGTAAAACCTATGACACCGTGAGATCACCTGCGCATATAAGCGCTACTCACGGAACTGATGTGCAGAGCTGGCTTTCAGATATTCAGTTGGTGCTCGCTGCTAAACGGCGTGCGTTCCACCAACTCCAGGAAGTGATGTCACTGGTTCTCAGATTCTCAGGCGTAAGCAGGATGTTGCGTCGACGCGTTTCGCCCCTCCCCCAGGACGTTATCAAAGACTTAACATCCAGCCCACACAAGGTTCTACTTATACTGCGCTCGGTGAGTGACAGCCATTTACGGCCAAAGGGTGAGCATTACCCATTCCTTCCTAAAATCATCATATCCTGTTGCAATTAGAAAACTTTAATCAGTGACTAGAGACACAACATCTCCTATCACCACAATAGGCAAATATGTATGCTTGAACAAACTATACAAGACATCAAATTTATGCGCTTATTGTCTTAAACCAAACTAAGGTGTAATACAACAGGATATCTAAACAGATAAAGTATCCATATATAATACATGCTGAATGTCCCTTTTTCTTGACATAACTAATTTAAAAAATACTATTCTTTAATAAAAAATATAATATACAATGATGAAATTAAATAAAAATAACACATTTTTAATAATTATAAAAAATATATTATATATATATACACACACACACAATATGAAAATAAAAAATATATAAAAATTAGATAAAATTTCTTGATGCTTATTGTACCTTGCAACAGGAAAAATTACATATATATATTTATATACATATATAGGATAAAACCTATTAGCATCCAAAAAATTTCAAACAGAAAATATATATCGATAAACTTTATATATATATATATATATGTAATTTTTCCTGTTGCAAGGTACAATAAGCATCAAGGAATTTTATCTAATTTTTATATATTTTTTATTTTTATTTTCATATTTTATATATTTTTATATATATTTTTTTCTTTTTTATAATTATTAAAAATTTGTTATTTTTATTTAATTTCATCATTGTATATTATATTTTTTATTAAAGAATAGTATTTTTTTTAAATTAGTTATGTCAAGAAAAAGGGACATTCAGCATGTATTATATATGGATACTTTATCTGTTTAGATATCCTGTTGTATTACACCTTAGTTTGGTTTAAGACAATAAGCGCATAAATTTGATGTCTTGTATAGTTTGTTCAAGCATACATATTTGCCTATTGTGGTGATAGGAGATGTTGTGTCTCTAGTCACTGATTAAAGTTTTCTAATTGCAACAGGATATGATGATTTTAGGAAGGAATGGGTAATGCTCACCCATTGGCCGTAAATGGCTGTCACTCACCGAGCGCAGTATAAGTAGAACCTTGTGTGGGCTGGATGTTAAGTCTTTGATAACGCTCTGGGGGAGGGGAGAAACGCGTCGACGCAACATCCTGCTTACGCCTGAGAATCTGAGAACCAGTGACATCACCTCCTGGAGTTGGTGGAACGCACGCCAACTGAATATCTGAATGCCTGCTCTGCACATCGGTTCCGTGAGTAGCGCTTATATGCGCAGGTGATCTCACGGTGTCATAGGTTTTACACTATATGTTTTCTCCTTTTCTTTTGGTGAAACGTGAGATTTGTCTTTTGGTGGAACGTGAGATTTGTAGTTCCCTAAGTCTCTTCATAATCATTACCAGCACTAGCCTACCTTCATGACCAGACCCTGTATGTGGATGGAAAAAGCTTGAAGTCTGTTGATTGTTTTTGTGAAGAAACACCTTGATGTAAAGGACTCTCCGTCAATAGCAATTTATAATTTAATTTTTCTTTTTTATACATCATTTGGCGTTCATTTCTTTAGAGGTGTATACACCTTATTTGTGGTCACGTATGTTTATTTATATTTCACATTTTTAATTGCACCAGTGTAGCGACATCCAACGGTTTCTAGTCGCATAGTTTCTAGTGGCTCTTTTGCCAATCCCACATAGTCTACACCATTTGTGCATATATAAATTTATTTGCCTTTATATATTTTAGGATTTATTAATTATTATATGGTGAGTTGCCAGCGCAGGTTTTTGTTTTATTTATTACTAAAGTCTGAGCACTTGTATCCAGCAGCTGCAACACGTTAGATAGTTCTTTATTTTTTTTTGCGAGCGCTGTTTTTTATTCATTTATGGCATAGCACACTGTCAGTTTTCAAAAACGAGCGTCATAAATACCTAATTTGACCTGTCTTCAGGCCTGTCAAGTGACTCTCGGCTGCTTTACAACTATGAGACAAGGCTTCTGCGGAGGAGACGAGCGGCCATGTGATCTCCCCAGTTGACGTCAGAGGGAGATCATGGCCCCTCCCTCAGAAGCAATGTATCAGAGCTGGAGAGCGGCTGCAAGTGATGGGCCCGGCCGGAAGACAGCTCAAATTAGGTATTTACAGCGCTCGTTTTTTTAAAACTACTGACACAGTGTGCTATGCCAGCCTCTAATAAAGGGGCTGGCATAGTCTTTTATATATGGGTTTAAAAACCCTTTAAGGGTCTGCACTTGTTTGCGAGGAAACTCCCCTATAAAAAGGTTTATATTCTAAACAACCAGTACAGAATACCACACAATCTGAAGAGGCATTAGATGACCTCTTGGCAGAATAAGATCCTACTGATCTCATTGACATCGAAACGCTTTTGCAGGAGCACACTGACACCAAAGTAGAACCAGCACCAAATATTCCTATATTTAAAAAAGAAATCTGACATTTCCATGCCTGTCAGGGAATCCCAACCTGGCCGCGTTTGCGGCCTTCACTACTACAGAAATCAAAAAACTAAAAACCTATTCCGCTAAAGGGAATCTTTCTACAACTGAAAGATGCCCTACAGTCTTTGAAAGGACTACATTCACTCACTATAAAAGCTTCCAATAAGGGACGGAATATAGGGATTATGTCCAACGACCAATACAAATCAATATGTAAAAGAATTCTTCAAAATAGAGCCTGGTATAAACCCATTTCCATATGTACTATTGACAATTTCAATGTCAACTTCTATATCCTAGTCGATGATGTCTATTCCCAAGGCATCAAGAACACCTGGGAATTTATCCGTACTAAAACATACCATAGTGAAAATTCCAGAAAACAAATAGATGCAAACACCCAAAGGCTATCTCCTCAAAAAAAATGTATGTTTATTTAATGAAAAAGATCACAGCACAAAACAGAGGTTGCTATACCCTACAAAAACACCCCCCTCCCCCAGAAAACCCACACACTTCCCATCAACATACCCACCCACATAACCACACCCTCCCGCTAAAGATATGGTTCCCCAACACTGACTCCCCTAAAGAAGCCCGGAGCAGCCCTCCTGGAGAGCTAGGACAGTGTGACCACAACCCCTCCCTAAAAGATGGATCCCCTATAACAGCACCTGCATGCTGATTGGACCACAGTCTGAATAGTAATACTGGTAACAGAATCCTGAATGTGGTGACACGGCACATTAAGGCCACAATGGGCAAATGCAGTGGAACCAAGAAACAGGAATCCTGAGGACCAGTATCCAGACCACTGCTGAACAGCTGGGTCAGTAATAGCGAGCTTGCAGTGAATGGAAGACAGTCTATTAATATGGGATAAAATTGATGTCAGATGAGGCTCTCTGTAACAAATGTGGAAAATTCCATCAAGCTGCTGTTCCACTACTGCGTGTAAGTAAACAAACTACACCATGGGCCGCGTGTGCTGCTAATTGCTACACAACTGAAGTTGTCCCAGAGATACAGCAAGGATGAGGTGAAGACCGATAGACAGGATCTATGTGAGCCAGCATAAGTAATGACAGAGAAGTCTCTCCAACTGCATGTGGTCCGACCAGTGCTGTCACTAGGTCATAACTGATTGGGTACTCACATGGTGAAGCCGATGTGACCAGTGTGCAGGCTGTCATATATACGCACTATCCCGTAATTGCTGTCTAGCGATTTCTCTGTGTGCGCGCTGTACAGACATGTCCTGCTGAGATCTCAGATAATGCAAACAGGTTGGTAGCCGTAAATTACATAGCACACTGGTGTGAACAGGTATCTCAAATCCGTGTCAGCCTGCAATGGTTGAAAGCACGTTGTAATCCCATAAGCAGTGTCAATAAGGCCAGCTCAAAAATATCCTGAACGCCAGCCCCAATGTGGAAGTTGGAGCAGAGTCCAGATGAAACAGCATGCAGTGTATCAGGGGATCTGTCACTTGTTCACATGTTTCGTTCCTCCCTGGAACTTCTTCATAACATGACATAAAACCTTCCGATAAGGAGGGAATACAGTAATACCTCGGATTGCGAGTATTGCGGTTTATGAGCGTTTCGCAATACGAGCTATTATTTTTTTTTTAAATCCTGACTCGGTTTCTGAGCGTGGTCTTCCAAGACGAGCAGGATTTAAGCCTCTAGGGTGTGCAGTACCGCATTTGGCCAGAGGTGCAGGGGCGCCAGAGAGCGTCTCCGAGCCTCTCCGGCGCACCCCTACCTCTGACCACATGCGGTACTGCATACAATAGCAGTCACTGTGGAACAAATTATGAGTTTCCATTGACTCCCATGGGGAAACTTGCTTTGATATACAAGCGCTTTGGATTACAAGCATTCTTCTGGTATGAATTATGCTCGTAACCCAAGGTACCACTGTATAATGATTATGTCTAGCGACCAATACAAATCAACGTGTAAAAGAATTCTTCAAAATAATGCCTGGTATAAACCCATTTCTAAATGTACTATTGACAAGCTTAATGTCAACTTCTATACCCTAGTTGATGCCCATTCCCAGGGCATCATCGACAAGGACACCTGGGAATTTATCCGTACTAAACATCCCATAGTTCCCACTTTTTACAGTCTTTCCAAAGTTCACAAAGATCTGAAAACCCCACCAGGCAGACCCATTGTTTCAGGTAAAGGCTGTATCACTAAAAATCTAAGTTCATAGACTTACACCTTAGGTCACTACTCTTCCTTCATATATTAGGGACACTATCCATCTGTTACAAAATTTGGAAGGGATCCACCTCTCCCCCGAGACACTCTATTGAGGTTGAGGCTTTTTTTACAGTTCTATCCCTCACCATTTAGGCATTTCCGCTGTCAAACATTCTCACAAGTATGACTGGAAGCTTCACAAATTTGTGATATCAACATTGGAGTTAATCCTAATCATACAGTGGGGTTTATTTACTAAAGCTGGAGAGTAGAAAATTAGGCTCACTTCTACATAGAAGCCAATCAGGGTCCAGGTTTTATTGCCAAAGCTTAATTGAACAAGCTGAGGTTAGAAGGCGATTGGTTTCTATCCATTAGGGAGCCTGATTTTGCACTCTCCAACTTTAGTAAAAAAAACCCCAATGTGTTTTCTTTTGATGGTTCCCACTTCCTCCAGGTACAGGGCGTGGCAATGGGGACATGCTGTGCCCCATCATTCGCCAATCTGTACCTGGTGGAGTGGGAAAGGTCCTTTTTGTCCAATGAAAGTCTATCATCAATAACCTGCCATATTACATCATGGTTTAGTTATATAGACTTCGCCACACACACACACACACACACACACACACACACACACACACACACACACACACACACACACACGTTGGAGAGGTCTTTTCCATAGCTCTGAGGCCTCGGTTCTTTGTCATTCTTGTCTATTTATATTTTAGGTTGGAGAGGCCGTTTCCATTGATGTTATGTGCTTTAATCCTCAGCATTGGTGAATCTCCTCTCCCCCCTCCATACACTTCACATCTCCAGGCGGTGCATCTGGGTGGTCTTTGGGATCATTTTGAGAAGCACTCGAGGCCCTGGTGCTTTCATCTCTCTTCCACCTGGGGGATACTAGTCGGGGGGACCATCTGTTATAGAGTGCTCAAAATCTGTGATATTCTCTTACAAATGACCCTGAAGAAGGGATTCACATTTGCTCCCGAAACGCGTTGGGGATAACGTGAAGATAATTGTGCACAACATTACGTAATCCTTTTTGGGTCATATTTGTACTACGTTCTATCATATTTGACTCTATGGTGATGCATACACCAATGTTTTTATCTCTACCTGTATATTAATAAACTTTATATTTTTAGATCATATTTGTTCTAATACTGTATATCTGCCCATAAAGTCCCAATGTACTGAGGGTACTGTTGCTTCTGTGTTCTACACTAACTAATAAGTCTTTTCAAGCCATAAGAAATCTGCACCCAAATTAACTTGGTCTGCTGCCACCAAGCAGTGGAGTCAGTATTTACACACATTAGGCTGCGGTCATCAGAACAATGTAAGGTACCCATCTTACCCATCAGCATCCAGCAGCTGACTTTGTGTGTCATCCTCCAGAGAGAATTGAAACTGTGAATCTCCACCAGCACCGAGGTAAGATGCTTTAGGCTCAGGTGACGCATTATACAGATCCTGAGAGTCTTCCACAGGTAGAGATGGCTCAGATATCTTACCAGAACTCTAGAAGACAGTTAAATTACATTTTATACCATACTGTATAGTGTAATGTATCTATCTAGAAGTAAGCACAGTAGAAAAATAAAATACCACAAAATGCATAAAAAAAAAAAATATAAATTATATTTATATATATATATATATATATATATATATATATATATATATATATATATATATATATATATATTTTTTTTTTTTTTTTTTATATATTTATTATATCTATATATATATCATTTCTTGAATTTTAAATCAAGCTGAATAGAATTGGTTACAAAATGTATTTGTATTTTTTTTTTAACGCCCAAACATACTCGTTCACCAACATCGCCTGCAGCTCAGCAACTGTCTGCTCATAAGGAAGTTATGGGTATAGAGCTGTCGGCAGTGTCTGCAGGAGCCTGACATTGCAACCGTGATCCACTGATCACAGGTCCAATGCTTTGTGGGCTACAGTGTAAAAAAATAAAACATCAATTTCTTTACCTGATAAGTCATATGCATTTATTATGATTTTAACAAAGGTGAACGTTTTCTTGAATGCAATGTAAGGCTCGGGGAGGACATTTCATGTAGACTAGCTAATACTCATACTCAAATTACAGTTTGCGTTAGATACAATTCAGGCATTTGTTCTAATTTTCAGGTTCCCAATTTAATATCAGCAACAGACACCTTGATCATTTCAGACAGCTTTCCCTTTCCAATCATGGATTCTGTATCCAAGGACATATATAGATGTTTTGTAAAATCCACAAGTGAACATTTTTTCCAGAAAGTTCAGAAGCAGTTTATGTAGCTCCCGGCACAGGCTTGGCAAAATAAGAAAAGGGACCAGTAATCATCTACTATATTATGCCATTCTAGGGGAAAAAAATTACTGTCTTGTCCCTTAGAAAGTCCACAGTTTGGAGCATGTTACATCCGTATATACGGTGTAACATGCTCCAGCACATATCCCCACCCCGTGACAGCAATTTCTGTCCCCCACAGCTGCTGTCACACTTCAAAATCAACGCAACTGTGTGGGGCTCCGCCCACACAGCCGTGTCATTCATAACTACAAGTTCCAAACAACAAGGAGAGGGGCGCCTCTGAGTATAAATCATAAATACATTTTATTAAAACAACAATATCCACTCACATGGAAGTTGGAGAAGTTGCATTAGGGTCAGTTGGCTGGGCTGGAGAGATGCGGTGGAACTACAGGTCACAGCGGTTCCTGCAGGTCCCTGTGACCTGTAGTTCCACCGCATCTCTCCAGCCCAGCCAACTGACCCTAATGCAACTTCTCCAACTTCCATGTGAGTGGATATTGTTGTTTTAATAAAATGTATTTATGATTTATACTCAGAGGCGCCCCTCTCCTTGTTGTTTGTTTTAGCTTGCTGGACCCTGCTTTTGGTTCCTTTGGTGGCCGCCCTGACTGACCTCTTGTATATACTCCCAGTATATATGCATGAACTTACACATGCATTTTTACAGTTTTCAGTTTCTGGACTAATCGGTTTTACTTTCAAGGTAACTGTGCTTTGCGCCTTTTTACTTGTCTTATAACTACAAGTTCCGTCTGCCACTGTGCCAGGTGGCTTGTAGATCTCAATGGAAGGGCACTTTTGAGCGCCCTCGTAGTTCATTGACACTTTCTCCAGCTTTCTAACAAAAGGCCTGTACGGAGGTACAAGCAAGAAAACTGGAGAAAGTGTCTGCAGGAGTCTGAAATGGCACCCACAATCCACTGATAGCAGGTGCAATGCTTTGCAGGCTCTTTGGGGGAAAAAATACACATTTTCTGCAAAAAACGTGTGCATTTATTATTTCTTCCCTGTAAACCTTTCATCTATTTTTTTTATACAACTGCAACATGAAATAGATTACAATTATAAGCATTTTACCTTCGATGCAGAGCTGAGAAAATTTGCTTTGAAGTTAACTGGAGAAGGAGAACGGAAGTCCCCGATACTAGGCTGCAGGGATCCTCTTCCAGTCTTGCTAAATGGCTGATAAGAAGGAAGCATAGAACCAATCAGCTCAAAGCTGCTATTGTGACTGTTGTCCTTCGTCAAAGGCAGAAGGAAATCCTCTTCATCTCCTGTAAGAAATTATTTAAAATAAAAAAAAAATAAATAAAGAGGATAAAGATGTATCTTATGCGTTTCTCATTACAAATCTTCAGTTACTCAAATATCTACAATGTCCAAGATATTTACCTAGCTTGCAATTTTCCTTGCATCCACTGTGATCAATCTTATCAGGAATGGAGTCACTATGGTAAATAGAAAAAAATCTGCATTAAAATTATGTTTAAATATTCAAAGAGAGGGCTTGATTTACACTAACAAGAATAGCCCAATACGATGAAACAGATTAAAATGCAAATTTAGTGCATCATAGCCTTTTATAAAGAAATCGGTCGTTAAAGAGTAAACGGAAAGGAAAATTCCACCGAAACACTGATAAGTACTGCATAAATAGGAGTCTTCAAAATACAGATCATCATTTGCATCAGTGCAGTTTCTAACAGTGCACTACAGCAAGATCATTCCCAGGAGGCAGAAAACAGATGTAGAAATTCCAAAAAAATGTTGATGTACTCCAAAGAAAATAAAAAAAATGAGGGTAGGGAATACCTGGGAGTTGGTGAGGGGACACACTGGATATCACTGTGATTTTTCTGGGTGTCCAGTGCATCCCTATACCTTTAAGGAGGAGTCGGCTCTCTGCAGGCATACCAGCCCTTCATCTATCCAACTGCTATATGTGTGCCCCAGCTTGGCAGACTCAAAATTAGAAAGTTAGGACTGCAGATAATACTGGGGTTCCATGATGTGGCCACTGCAGCTTACACATTTTCAAATGTGTGCAAATAAAACTCCTCTTTTTTTAACGTGAACTGTCAGACAGGGTCAATTTGGTTTGTTGCAAGCTAGCAAGTGAGCTGGAAATTTTTGTTTGTTTTTTGACATGCGTCACCCTTCCATGTGTTCCTTGCTGCAAAGGCCAGTTATAGGTTGGGGTGGTTGCCATTTATTTGCACTGTTGGTGAATTGGTGAGGGGACAAACTAGATAACTTCACTGCCCATGTGCTTTTGCTGGGTGTCCAGTGCATCCTTATACCTTTAACCTCCCTGGCGGTTTTCCCGAGTGTGGCTCGGGGTTAAAATTCAGTACCATTAGCGGTAACCCCGAGCCACACTCAGGATCGCATTGCAGGATCCTGGGGCGGCGTTACTTACCTTGTCCCCGGGATCCTGCGATGTCACCCGCAGTGTCCGAGGGCTCCGTCCTCCTCCGAAGCCTCTCCGTGCCAGGCTCCGTTCCCTGCGAGCGGCGCGACGCACGGGGGCGGAGCCTGGCGGCAAATTAAAGAAAAAGTAAAAATCATAACACATACAGTACTGTAATCTTACAGTACTGTATGAAATGATTTCACATCCCTTTTGTCCCCAGTGCTTTGGCCCATGCCCTGCATGCAGTTTTACATGATATACACTGTTCTTTCTGCCTGGAAACTGGAGATTGTCCATAGCAACCAAAAAGTGTCCCTTTACGTCAAAAGTGGCTTTAGACCAGCTAGAAAACAGCGATAGTAAATTAGAACACTTGCAGAATTGAGCGATAGTGAATTGTGGGGAAATTTATTTTATTACTATTTTTTTTTTATTTATTTATTTATTATATTATAATTTATGTTTTTGTGTTTCAAACTTTATCATACCCGGGATATCTACTAGACTCTGGTTTGGACAGATTTAAGTGTGTTATTATTAAGATTTACAGACCTACAATATAAAACGCCAAATTTCCATGCAAAATAATGGTACCGTTTTCAGCACCTAAAATCCGAAATAATCATACAGCCAGGGAGGTTAAGGAGGTGTGGGCTCCCTTCCAGGCATACGTACCCTTAATCTATCCATTATACTGTATATGTTCTCCAACTTTGGAGACTCTCAAAATTATAGTGTTAGGACTGCAGTACACTAGGGTGCCATGACATGGCCACTGCAGCTTACACATGTTTGCGAATGTGAGCAAAAAAATAAAAAAACCTTCCTATTTAAACGTGAACTGTTAAGGTCAATTCGATTTTATGTAGGCAGGCAGTTGAGCTGGGAATTTTTGTTCATTTTTTTTTTAAATACATGGGAGGCATTGCAGGATCTCACTGAAATTGGAACAGCACAAAAAGTGACACTCACCATAACTAAACCCTAATGGAACCACAACTTTGTAGACTTAAAGCGGTTGTATACCCTTTTTTTAACTTTTGCCTACAGGTAAGCCTATAATAAGGCTTACCTGTAGGTAAAACTAATATCTCCTAATCCTGAATGGTTTAGGAGATATTTACTTTGCATGCAGCTGCTAAAGTCAGCGGCGCATGCGCTGTGATGGCCCAGCTGAAGGAATGATGGCCGGGAAAAAGTGCATGCGCGGGAGTGACGTAATCGCGGCTTCGGCCACTCACAGCGCCGGAGCCGTGATACCCGGAAGAAACGCAGAGGGAACATGTCAGCTCCCTCTGCGTGGACCACGACCAGATGTTGAGGCCTCGTTCTAAGGTGAGTATTTCATAATGAGCTAGTATGCGCTGCATACTAGCTCATTATGCCTTTGCCTTTAACAAAACACAAATGCCATGTGTCTAGGTCAGAAGTGACTTCTAGGTAATAGATGCATGGTAAGAGTCAGATATCTGCTTCCTGTTGCATGTTTTGGCTTATTTATAAGCGGATATTACTTTTGGGAGAGAGAAGAGATTAAGCTTCAAGAGAAATCTTCCAGGCAAAAAATTATAGACTTCAAGATACATGCTGGACAGTGACGTAAGAAGGGATAATAAACAAGACTTTTCTGCCAATCATTTGTGGAGTAAAGACAGACTTCAAATGCCAAGCAGAGTCCAGAAGCACAAATGACAGACTTATGATACTCTTTGTAGTAATACTTGTATGCAATCTATAAAAACTAAAGCCAATTCAGGAAAGCACTTTCTCAAATTTTAATGAGAAACAAAGCAAAGTTGACTACATGAATAATGATCTAGAGAGCAGAACCATTTCTTTTACAAATTACACTTTTGTTTACTTGGTTGGGAAGCCAACAGTGAACTGTTCCAGTGTTATAATTTTCTTTAAAGAGAAAAGGTATATTGGGATGCAATATCCAGTTGTAGGTAGCCAATATACTGAATCTTCTGCCAAAAAGCCAGCTTGACAAATTAAACACAAATATTGCATGGCAAGTCTTCATCCAAAAATGGTCATTTATTATTCTACCCAATTACAATAGCAAACAGTGTAGCACTCAACAGAATGTCAAATAATGCAAACGACAAAAACCAGCTTGTGCATCTTAGACCCCTTTCATGCCAAGGCGTTTTAGCGCTAAAAATAACGCTATTAAAACGCTCATAAAACGCTCCCCATGCATCTCAATGGACCCTTTCACACTGAGGCGTTGCGCTGGCAGGGCATTGAGAAAAGTCCTGCAAGCAGCATCTTTGGAGCAGCTTTTGGGCGTTGAAAAAAGCACTTTAAAAACGCCCATCTCCATTGAAATGAATTGAAAACGCTGTAAAAACGCCTGAATAACGCCTATAATCCGCCCTGAGCTGTAGAAAATTCACATGATCTCACAAAAAGGTAAACATGCAAGCAGAAAAGAGAGCATCTACAACAACAGGACTGAACATGTGGGAAGGTCAGAATGATTAAACAGACCATCAAAGTGCCAAAAAAACAAAATGAAAGTGCCAAAAAAAGAATTAGAGCCCCTTCACACCGAGCCGCCCATAGCGGCGGGGTTTTTTAGCGGCGTTTTACCGTCGGATTAGCGACGCGTTTCAGCCGCTAGCGGGGCGCTTTTACCCCCCGCTAGCGGTCGAGAAAGGGTTAAAACCGCCCGCAATGCGCCCCAATAGCGGCGTTATCCCAGCGCTGCCCCATTGATTTCAATGGGGAGCAGCGGTGGAGGAGCGGTAAACACACCGCTCCTTCACCACTCCACGCTGCTGGCAGGACTTTTCCTGACGTCCTGCCAGCGCAGCGCTCAGGTGTGAAAGCCCTCGGGCTTTCACACTGGAGAAAATGCTGCAGCTGTTTGAGGGCGGATTGCAGGCGCTATTTTTAACGCTATAGCGCCTGAAAAACGCCCTCGGTGTGAAAGGGGTCTTAATCCCAGAAAAATGAAGATTTGAAGTAAAACAAGACACTGCTTGTTACTTTACAAGACACTGCTTATTTTACATGACATCACAAAGGATAAACATGCAAGCAGAAAGATAGCATCAATAACACATGCTTCAATAACGCTTGAAAAACGCTGTTAAAACGCCTGCAGCGCTGCGTTAATTTTAACGCTAACGCCCCTAAAACGCTGTAACAACGATAAGGCGTTTTTGAAGCACCTTGGTGTGAAAGGGGTCTAAAGGCATTACTTACTCAATCTTTGTTGAATTGTCTTTGAACAACATCAAGGTGGACTCTGTAGCCACAGGGATACTTCTGTCTGGTATGCTACTGTTCTGTAATCCATCTTTAGCCTCATCTTCCTCATTTCCACCATCACCTAGGAGATCCTCCAGTGTCTATAAAGAAAAAAAATAAATTAATTAATCTCACTAAACATGTCTTTCAACATCCTTCATCTTTGCATTTAGCTTTGAACATAACAGAAAATATATTAGGATAGTTTTTTTCGTAGACAGGAACATAAATATTGCTCATTTTTTCTTTACACGTTTTCCAGACTACTTTTTAAAAGTGGTTGTAAACTCTGTTACACCACTTGTACCTACAGATAAGCCTATAATAAGGCTTGCTTGTAGGTACTGTAAATATCTCCTGAACTTGCACAGTTTAGGAGATATTCACTATATACGCTGCTGCCGACATCATCGGTGCATGTGCACTGAAGAAACGGCCCGCTGGTGCTGTTTTTTTCAGGGCCCATGCCGTGACCGGCGGCTCCCGCACGCATGTGCGCAAGTGACGTCATTGCGCCTCCGGTCAATCAATGTGCCCGAACCCGTAAACCTGGAAGTAACTCTTGTGAAAGATGATGGCTGTGGGAGTGGACTGCGGGTGGCACTGCAGAGCATTGCTCTAAGGTAAGTATTAAGGTTTTACTGATACCACTTTTTTTTAAGACCAGTACAAGTAGCGATACTTTTTTCAAATGCTCGCCAATACAGATTACAGATACTGGTTTTTAACATCATGTTAAAGTAGACTGTCAATTTATATTTGTTTTTTTTACAATGCTCCCCCCCCCCCCCCCCACAATTTTACCTTTTAAATATTTAAATTTATTTTTAATTATTTTTTATCAGCCCTGTTGGGGGGGACTTTAGTGAGATATCAGGGGTCTAAACAGACCCCTGACATCTCCCCTTTGAGACAGAGTAAGGGACTAAGGACACAGATTTCCCCAGTCCCTTTCACTGAAAATGAATGGACAGGAGACAGGCTCCTCTCCATTCGTAAACTGAGACATCGTAAACTGAGACATCGTAAACTGAGACATCGTAAACTGAGACATCGTAAACTGAGACATCGTAAACAGTTTACGATGCTCAGTTATGAATTGACAGTCAGTGATCACTGACTGTGCATTCAGAAAAGGAAGGAGCCGGTAAATTACATTTACTGGCTCCTTCCTCCGCTCTCCATCCTGACAGATCTGGGAGGGGGACCGGAGGAGCAGGGAGGACATGGCAGGGGATAGGAGAAGCACGGAGAGGGGGACACGGCGGGGGAAAGTCGGTGTGATTGGAGGTACAAGCACCAATCTCCCTGTATAAAATTTCAATAAAGCAGCTGAGAGCTGCATCTCCTCCTCTCCCAAACCAGCTTTCAGCTGCTTTATTGAAATCTATACAGGGAGATTGGTGCTTGTACCTCCCCCCACTGCCACAACCAATCACCCCTGACTGCCCAGGTATTGAGTCAAGCATCGGAGCAATTGCAGGAGTACAAGTACTCCTGTAAATGCTCGGTATTGGCACCGATATTAGTATCAGTGCAACCCTAGTAAGCATTTCATAATGAGCTAGTATGCGATGCACACTAGCTCATTATGCCTTTGACATGCAGGTTTTCTTTTTTCTCTCTGAAACACTTTAATACAGGGCACTAATCCCCCCCCCCCCCCCCCCCCTTCCTGCCTAGGAAAATTTTCAGCTTTCAGCGCTGTCACACTTTGAATGAAAATTGTGTGGTCATACAACACTGTACCCAAACTACATTTTTATCATTTTCTTCCCACAAATAGAGCTTTCTTTTGGTGGTATTTGATCACCACTGGATTATTTATTTTTTGCTAAACAAAAAAAAAAGTTTTTAGGGGGCACCAAGACCTGGCACTGATGAGGAGGTACTGACGGGCATTACTGATGGGCATCTGTGACAGGTGTTGCTGATGGCACTGTTTGGCGATTTGCGTGGGCACCTCTGATGGGGCCTGCACTAATAATCGTTCTAAACTACTACTAAAAAGTACCGATTATCAAGGCACACCCCCCTCTGACAGGAGAGCCGTCAATCGGCTCTCCCTGTCAGCGCGAACTGAGGAAAGCCCATTACCAGCAGTTCCTGGTTCATGCTGTGATTGGTCACAGCTGATCACGTGGTAAAGAGCCTCCATCAGAGGCTCTTTACCACGATCTGAGATGCAGTGTGAGAGTGACACACCACCAATTGCCGCGCTGCGATCGCGGCTTATCCTGCTGGACGTCACATGACGCCCAGTCAGGATAACTGAACCACTTCCTGGCCGTCATTTTGCTATAGGCCGGGTGGGAACTGGTTAAGCTTCTCAGAGAACTACAGGTCCCCAATCACCTCTACATATCAAAGATATGGCCATCCATCCCTCAATGCGCCCTTTAAAAATGAACCTAGAAGTGCTCACCACTGAGTACATCTGGGTTCAGGACAGTCAGTGCCCTTTGGCTCTGGTCAGCACAGGAGAAGACTGAGTACTCAATATGCTCAGGTAGACATCAGGTCCTAGAGAACCAGTCACTCAACAATGCTATCACATAGGGAGCTTGAAAGCCCCATTAGGATACAAATGGGAAAAAATAAATAAATAACGTATTATATGTAATTACATTTCTGGAGTGATGTTTAAAAACGTCTATTTTTCTATATATTTTTCTTACACACATACACGCACAATACAGCAGTAGGGAGGTGGCTAAAACCAAGAACATGGGTGAACTGTACACAACAAAAATTAACATAAAATTCTTAAAGCAGAGTTCCACCCAAAAGTGGAATTTCCGCTTATCTGATTCCTCCCCCCCCCGGAGGCACCTTTTGGGGGGGGGGCACATTGGCTGCTGTGCCGACATCGCTGAACTACAGTACAGGCAAGTGTCCTAATGTTAAAAGTCAGCAGCTACAATATGTGTAGCTGCTGACTTAATTTTTTTAAAGGTGTGAGAGGAACTCTGCTTTAATTTCAATATTACCTCAACATTGCCTTCCTTTTCATGTTCCATTTCTTCTTCATTTCCATCCTCCTCATATTCCTCTTCTTCTGACTCATCTGTCATTTCTTCTTCCTCTTCCTCCTCTCCATCCAAATCTTCATTGTCCAGCTTAAACAGGGCCTGACGCTTCTGACGTTCTTCATCCCGACGCAGCTTCATGGCCTCCTGTAATTTTGCTTTTAGCACTTGCAGCTTTTCACCTTAACAATGACAGAGAAAAAACACCACTTAAAATGACAGCTCCAATTTTGGACACACCAAATATTTTATCATTCCTTCAAATTACCTGGCTTAACAATTTTTTCCTCCAGGTTTTCCGCTTCTATAGTGACTGGAACAACATCTGTTTTCAGTTCTTCTTTACCATCCTCTGTTCTCTCTTTGCGAACGATATGAAGGTTAACCTTTTTTTCAGCTGCTGCTTTTACCTTGTGCATGCTATGCTTGAGGAATCTCTCCTTCAGTGCTTCAAGTTCTGGCAGAAATCATCATAAAAAAAACATTCAAGTAATTTTCAACTCCTGTAACTCTAACCAAGCCAAAACTCACTTCTGTCATGCCTTTCTGGGATGCAATTTTCCTAGCTTCTTAAATAGAAAATAGTGATCACATAAGAAAAAATATGCATAAGGAGAAAAAAAGATTGTGATTTTGTTTAGTAAGCAAGGCCTACTGCATATAATTTAAAAATTTCACCTTCATCCACCAGGTAGCAAGTAAGAGTCTGGTACACCAGGGGTTTACTATTGCTCAAATACTGGCGTGCTGAGAATATAAATCATATTAAGGGATTCCAGATTGCACACTACCCCCAATCCCCTCCTTCCACAAACCAGTGACCTGTAAGACTGTTGGAAGGGATGGAGTCCTCTCAGATAGTTCTGTTCAGATTTTCAGTCTGTAACAGTAAACAAGTGCAGAGCTACTGGTGCACTGTTAAAAGTAAACCTAAAAAAGCTCCTCCTAAAACAAGTACCAAATCCAGTTACAATAACCTTCCGCCTTCCCAAAGTCAAATCATTCAAATCTCATAAGCTCCCATACACTGCAGCTCACGTGTGAGGGTTTTTAACTACAGAGCCAGTGCTGTCAATGCAGAAAGCAGAGGAAGACTAGGTGTGGTGAGGTGCAGACTGACAGGCTACAGGCTTGTGAATCTGCAGTAACAATGCCAATAACCATACCTCTCTGCAACACCTTCTTATCCCATTGTAGTGCATAATGGCACAGCCTACATCAAAGAGGTAGTGCAGCATTGTTACCACACCATCACAAGAAGCTGCATTAAGTGGACTTGATTGGCAAAATCAAGTTATTTATGGGACCTTTATAATTAAAGGCTTAACTCACCTTTTTCAAAATAAATACATGCACATCTTTTTACATGAAAAAAATAAATAAAATAGATGTGCATTTGTTTCTTTTTTTTACTCTGCAGCCTGTAAGGCAATTGCATCAGTAGGGTCTGGATCCTGCAGACCATCAGTACAGTCTGCCGTATCTCAGATATGGGAAGTCACTGAATGGCAGGATGAATCAATGGACTAGGACGGCGCTCACCAGCACCCTCAATTGGTAAAAAGCCGTTGGCCGCAATGGCCAACGCTACTTTTAGTTCATTCACAATGACACGGTCGCGTGGGCAGAGCACTGCACTGCCACGCATTTTTAAAAATATAAAAACGGATAAAAAAAGTGCTGTGAAAAGATCTCCCGCCTGCTGTCACAGGGAGTGGGGATGAGAGGCAGGAGCTGGAACAGGTTACACGTTCCACCCTAAATATGGGTGGAACATGCAACATGTTTCAAAGGTGAACTTACCCTTTAAGCCCTGCAGCACATATTTTTATTGGAGTACATAGTTCTACTTTAATAAATAACAGTAATCTCAGAACACAGTAAAGAAAGCTATATTAAACTACATAACAACACTACCAAAACACTAAGTGAAGCAGATGGTGGCTGTTAACCCATCCCCACATCACTTGAAGTCTGCATCAAGTATTTGAAAATAAAGCAATAAAATTATTATGTCACATATTGACAAATACCTTTATTTGGCTTAGGCTCCTCTAAATTCACAAATGTTCCATCATCTGGCCTGAGGAGAGGTTTAACAGATAGATCAATTCCAAGAGCACGTAGTCTTTCCGCTTTTGATAATTTGGGTTTAACCTGAGTTGGTGGCTCATTTGTGCAGGCGTTTTCTGTAACTTTACTTTGTTCACATGTAGAATTCTTAACCTCTAGTGCAAGAACATTCTGTAGATCATCATTTGTTACTTTTTCAACAGGCTCCTTGTTTTCTGTATTGCAAATTGGCTGGCTTGAATCACCCATACATACAAGCTCTGGTGTTTTATCAAAATTACAGACATCATTTGCTTTGTTTTCTGTAACATGCAATTCTGTATTTATGTCAGGCTCGGCTACTAGGTTGACTAAAGCAGATTCTTCTGACACTTGAGGGTCCTGGAGGGGAACTTCTGGTTGTGGTGTAATTTGCGCTACTGGAAAACTATTTTCAACAGGCTCAGTAGGATTTGACTCATCCTTGTCATCTGCGTTACAAGGCTGATACTTTGAGGACCTATTCAACATAAAACATAAAAAAAAAAAAAAAAAGTTAACCCAAGTTTTAAAAAAATTAAATCTATAAATCTCAGAAAGAAAGATTAAACATATGATCAGCCCACTTTTCTCTGTTCGCAGTATTAGGACTTACTTAATAAGTTGCATGGCATTCCCTTGGCAAAGTGGTCTTGAACGACGCTTGAAAAAGTCATGGATAGTTTTGGGTTCCGGTAAATGGTATGGCAGAGACACAGCTGACTCTGAAAGACAATTTAAAGTTCATACATAAAGCTTACATTCACTAGCTGAGTGTTATATAACAACATTTTATTCCGTGGCTCACCTCTCAAGAGTCTCTGTGTTTCACTGTGTATTTTCTTTATGGCTTCCTTGCTCGCACGTGCAGCTTTTCTCTCCTACAATATCAAACTCACTACTTTAAAATACTTAAGAAAAAGACACCCAAACAGTACTGAACTACAAATAATCTTACTGATCTCCATACAATGCTGAATTTAGTTACCAAACCATAACGAGTACTGAATCACTCCAAACAATATAAATAAATCACTGCATATGTAATCATAGGTGCATCATATGTACGCTCAGCTAGGGTCAAATGACAGGTATAGAAAACTAACTTAGGCTGCCATAAACTGTGATAGGAACTAAAAAAACAGCGTACATATTTGACAGCACACCACAGATCTTCAAATACTGTCCAAAGGTATTATTAAAGAATTAACACATCACAGTTACTGGGGATACCTCAGTTTTGTAGCAAAGCAATATATAAGTGTATTAGAAGAGGGGCGGGACCTCTGTGTCCCGTGATGTACCTCAAAAGAAAAGGATTTTACAAGTAAGCCGTTATAAAAAATCCTATTTTCTTTCTCGTACATCACGGGACACAGAGCCTCAGTAATTACTGATGGGATGTCCCAGAGCAATGCTATTCGAGGGGAGGGGACCACACAATGTAGGGTGTAATCAGACCTGAGGAGCTCGTACTGCTGCCTGCAGCACACTACGCCCAAAGGCGATATCCTCATGCCTTCCCACATCCACCTGATAAAATCTGGTGAATGTATGGACTGAAGACCAGGTTGCGGCCTTGCAGATTTGAGCCATAGAGGCCGGGTGATGCACCGCCCAAGAAGCACTAATCGCCCTTGTGGAGTGTGCCTTGATTTGAAAAGGTGGAATTTTTTGTTTCAAACCATAAGCTTGAATAATCATTTGTCGAATCCATTTAGAAAGGGTAGACTTTGACACTGCCTGTCCTCTATTGGGACCTTCTGGCAGTATGAACAAAACATCCGTTTTGCAAACTTGAGCAGTTACTTCCAGATAGGCCTTGACTGCCCTTACTACATCCAAAGAATGTAGTGACCTTTCTTCCATAGAACAGGGATCTGGAAAAAAGGAAGGCAGAACAATATCTTGGTTTAGATGGAAATCTGAAACCACTTTCGGTAGAAAGCTAGGATGAGGGCGCAATACCACTCTATCCTTATGCATGATTAAATAAGGCTCTTTACAGGAAAGGGCTGCTAATTCTGATACTGTTCTAGCAGAAGAAATGCCTACCAGGAAAATTTACTTTGTCAACAAGACCAAGGGAATCTGACGTATTGGTTTAAAAAAAAGGCTGTTTCTGTAAAACTGACAGAACCAAATTCAAGTCCCAGGGGTTTAGGGGCGCTTTAACCGGAGGATTAAGACGCGTCACCCCCTGCATAAAGCTTTGGACCAAAGAATGTGAAGCAAGTGGCCGTTGAAATAATACTGATAAGGCCGAGACCTGGCCCTTGATGGTACTCAAAGCCAGCTTCATTTCTAATCCTATTTGTAGAAAGTCAAGAATTCTACCTATGACATTTTCTGGGATGCCAACCCCTGGCTTCACACCAGGATACATAAGTCTTCCAAACTCTATGATAAATCACTCTGGAAGCTGGCTTCCTTGCATTGATTAAGATAGAGATCACAGGACCTGAAGCCCACGACGACTCTTCAGAACGTGGGTTTCAATAGCCAAACCGTCAAATTTAGCGTTTGTAAGGCAGGATGGAACACTGGACCTTGAGATAACAGGTCTGGACGTGAGGGTAGGGTCCACGGGGAACCCACTGTCATCCTTACTATTTCTGCATACCAAGCTCTTCTGGGCCAGGCTGGGGCTACCAGAAGTACCGACTTCTTCTCCTGAAGGATCCTGAGAAGGAGCCGTGGCAGTAGCAGAATAGAAACTGCCGATATGCATGGCACATGCTTTTCTGCCCAGACTAAAATCTAGTTCACTTCTCTCTGAGCTGTACGACTCCTGGTGCCTCCTTGATGATTGATATAAGCCACTGCTGTGGCATTGTTGGACTGGATCCTGACAGGGCAACCCTGTAGCCTGAGACTTCAGGCCTTTAGAGCTAGATACGCCGCACGGATCTCCAGAATGTTGATGGGTAAGGTCCTCTCGATTTCGGACCATTCCTCCTGGACCGCAGACTGTTCCAGAACTGCTTCCCAACCCGAAAGACTGGCATCCGTTGTTACCACTGTCCAGGTAACCGGTAAAAAGGATTTCCCTTTCTGCAGGTTTTCGGGTATTAACCACCAACTGAGGCTCTGACGTACTGAAGGAGACAGATGCATCGGAAAATCTAATGCCTGTACTTTCTTGTTCCAAGCAGACAGGATACTGTGTTGCAGCAGTCTTGAATGAAACTGAGCATGGGGAACTGCTTCGAATGAAGCCACCATCTTTACCAGCAGCCTCATACAAAGGTGGACAGAAGTACCCTTTTTGTCCTGACTACTTGAATCAGTTCTCTTAAGGCACTGATCTTTGCCTGAGGTAAAAATACCTTCTCTTGGCTTGTATCTATGACCAAGCCCAAATACTCTAGTCTTCTTACTGGTTTTAAGAAAGACTTTTCTAAGTTGAGAATCCAACCTAGATATTCCAAGTAATTGACTGTGGTCACCAAGTTCTGGTACCGACCGGTCTATCAAGAGCAGGTCGTCTAGGTATGCTATGACAGTTATACCTTGGGCCCTTAATCTGGCCAGAGGAGGAGCCAAGATCTTTGTAAACACCCGAGGTGCAGTGGCTAGCCCGAAGGTGCTTTTGATGAGCAGGGAAAATGAGTACATGCAGGTACGCATCCTTGAGGTCTATTGATGCCAGAAATTCTCCTCCTTGTAGGATGGAGACTACTAACCGAATTGATTCCATGCAAAAGGATCGAATCCTTAGGAATCGGTTTAGATCCTTTAGATCCAGAATGGGTCTGGAATCTCCATTTGGTTTTCTAACCGTGAAAAGGTTGGAATAAAACCCCAATCCCTGCTCTTCCGTGGGAACCACCACAATGACCTTTTGCGACAATAGTCGCTCTAACGCTAGAAGGAGAGACTGCTTTTTCCCTGGATCTCTGGGGACATTCGATCTGAGGAAACGAGGAGAGGGGAATTCTCAGAATTCCAGTTTGTAACCTAGAGTTACCATGGAGATTACCCATCTGTCCTGGAAATCTTCCTGCGAGAGCTTTGAGAACTGTAGCAGTCTTGCCCCCACCCGAGCGAGCGGGGGCGCCCCTTCATAAAGAGGCTTTAGCGTCTTGTCTAGTAGGCTTCTTCCCCCAGGACTTCTTTTGTCCCTGGGGTCGACACTGAAATTTATTTCTTGAGCATGACGGAGGAGGCCGTCGCGACTGCCTGGAGGCTGATGCTCCTGGCACTGGGGAAAGAGCCCGTTTACTCCTTTTCTTAACTGGTAAGAGACTGCTTTTCCCACTAGAGATCTTTTGGATGTAGTTGTCCAAATCCTCTCCAAACAGCCTAGCACCACGAAATGGAAATCCAGCCAGAAGCTTCTTACATGGTGACTCGGCTGACCAATTTTTCAACCATAAGATTCTACGCATATGTACCAACCCAAGCGAGAGGCGAGAGGTTTGGATGCTAGAATCTCTGATTGCGTCAACAGCAAAACATAAAGCCGCTGGAAGGTTGGCCAACCCCCGGGCCTGCTGTTCAGGTAGAACTTTGAGGACCTGTTTAACATGGTCTCTCAAGTATTGACAGACTCCGAACGCTGCCACTGCAGGTTGAGCTACTGAACCCGCTAAGGAATTTTTTTTATCATTTTTTTTATCAGTTGGATCACTAAGCAACTGAGCATTGTCGACAGGACAAGTCAGACTTTTATTTACGGAGGAAATTGCGGCGTCAACTGCCGGTATACCCCACATTTTTCCTCCATAGGATAAAGTGTTGAAAACTTTTTAGGCGGAAAAAAATGTTTATCTGGGTGATCCCACTTAGAATAAATGAGCTTTTCTAGTAAACTATGAACAGGAAAAGCATGTGTTTGCGGAGGTTTTAGTGAACCCAAAGAAGAGGAGGGTTCTTTAACTGACTCAGATACGGGCAACTTAAATGTGGAGCGGACCAATCCAGCAAGAATCTGCACTAACACCTTCTCATCCTGAGAAGCTGAAGAGGGTCCCTTCTCCACTGGATTCCTCAGAAGAGGAATCATGAGTCCCATCCCAATCCTCTGAGAGGGATTCCTCTCCTTTTTCCCCAGAGTTCCTCAGCTTGAGGGTCCTGGGTAACAGAGGGAGACCTTGTGCGTTTTCTTCCACAGAGTGAAGATGCGATTAAGGCCATTAATCTTTCCTCTAATCCATTAATGGTTGAGGAAAAAACCTCCTGCGTAATGTATACAGGGGCTGAAGTGCCAGAAGCAGATACAGCCCCTGACCCCGATGGCTCTCCCTGGCCAGCCATCCCAGGTCCTTCAGGGGGGGGGAAGGTGCTGCAGAAGGGGGGTCCTCAGAGCCTGAGGGAGATCCCGTAGAGCCTTTGGTTTTCGGGGTATTTGTACCTCTTCTACCCATAGTGCAAAGCAACAAAAGGTGGAGGCACCACAAAAAAAGACTGCTGAGCGATGTAGTTCAGCAACTGCCGCTGCTACCAATGCCCAGTCTAAGTAAATGCTGCCTGGGAGAATGCCTGTGTCCCACCTCACATGCGCCTGTCAGCTGTGCCCCTCCATAGGCTGTGTTGCGTTAATGCTCCGCCCGCCCCCCCCCCCCCGCGCCTCGTCTTTTTCAAAAACGTGCGCTTTCCCGCGCGAGCCGAGGCTCCAATCCTCTGGACAAGCATGGAGGGGAGGCTGGGGTGGAGGAGAGAGAAGGGCCGGTGGATGGGGAACCTGCCAAACAGTAGCGGCGACGGCAGTGTGGTATACTATCGCTATTAGTTCAGGCCACCCCGACACCCCTAAATCATGGGGGGGGGGGTATCCCAAAGGAGAGAGCCCCCCAACCGATGCTCCATGGAGCTCGGCTGGAGGAGCGAACAGCGTGGACACTGAGACAGACAGAACAAGCATGAAAAGGTATATGCTCTTGGCAGCCCCCGGTGGCGACAATAGGCATAGCATACATTTACTTAAAGGAATTAAAAAATTTCGAGGAGTCTCCCTTACCTTATCCAGCTGCAGGGTTCTGTTATAGAGACCCAATCTTCACCTCTCACGGTGGGCTCCGTTTGGAAAAACCTTCAGAGACTGGGAACCCTTGAATAGGAGGATCCGCAGTTCTGGGCCCGTAAAGCTAGATCCCGGGGTCCAGCTCTCTAAAAAGAGAAGCGTTACAGGTAAAACCTTGTTTCTTCGGACACGAGGCCCGGGTACCATCCAATTTGGCCTAAAAAAGCACTTTGAATGGATCCGGTTGCATGGCTTGCCCCAGTATAGGATATCCCTTTGGAGCTTAGCACAGCACATCTTATTCGTGACCAACACCTAAGACACTGGCGAAAAAACTGAGGTATACCCAATAAGGGGAGGGGTTATATAGGGGGTTGAACTTCCTGTCTAGGGTGTGACCAGTGTCCAATCAACTTGTGATACCCATAACCCATCAGTAATTACTGAGGCTCTGTGTCCCGTGATGTACGAGAAAGAAATAAAAACCTTAGACTTACCGGTGACGGTATTTCTAGGAGCCTTTCAGGACAGCACCTTGGAGAGAGCGTAGCTCCACCTCATCACAGGAAACACTGCGTGACAACACCTTTTTTAAAGACAGCTGCTTCCACCATGCCTTCAGTTATTACCGAGAAGACCTCCGACATGCTGGAAGATATAAGCAGACAATTACCAAGCCCCACAATTATACTTTACATATGATAACCTAGGGAGGGAAGTAGGCTGCTGTCCTGAAAGGCTCGTAGAAATACAGTCACCGGTAAGTCTAAGGTTTTCTCCCTTCGCCTTTCAGGACAGCACCTTGGAGATGATAACCGAGCACTTCAGGGTGGGACCACTGCCTGTAAAACCTTCCTACCAAAGGATTGGTCTGAGGCCGACAGTAGATCCAAAACGGTAATGCCTTATATTGAAAAACAGGACCACGTGGCAGCTTTACATATTTGCTCAGGTGATGCCCTGGCCCTCTCTGCCCAAGAGGCCGCCACTGCCCGCGTAGAATGAGGCAAGATTCCTTCTGGACGTTCCAGATCTAAGGATAGGTAAGCTTCTTTAATGGCTTGTTTCAGCCATCTTCCTAGGGTACTTTTGGAGGCTCTACTCCCCTTCCATCAAGACAAAGCGTGAAGATGATTTTACAATACTGTTTGTTACCTCTAAATACCTAAGGAGACACCTAACGTCCAGCGTGTGGAAGGCCTCTTCATCTGGCCCAGAAGGCAAGGGACAAAAGGTAAGGAGAATGATCTCCTGCGTCCGGTGAAAGAACGAGGAAACTTTAGGCAGGAAGGCTGGGTCTGTCCTTAGGACTATCCTGTCTGGCAGACATCTCATAAAAGGCTCTTGGGTAGATAATGCCTGAATTTCACTAATTCTCTGGACAGACATCACTGCGACCAGAAGTATAGTCTTTAGTGTCATAAATTTTAATGAAGCTTCTTCTATTGGTTAAAATGGTGACTTGGTAAGCCCCTGAAGCACTAAAGATAAATCCCACTTGGGAAAACTTATAAGAGGTCTAGGCCTAATTTTTGCCATAGCCCTAAAGAACCTAACTATCAAGGGCTCCCTAGACAGGGTTTTTTCCAAAAAAACTTATAAGACAGCTACCTGCGTTTTTCGCTGCTAAACCCTTCTCCATACCTTCCTGGAGAAATTCTAAAACTGAAATAACAAGTAGATTAAAGTTTTTGCTGGAGCACCAGGAATTGTAACACTTCCAGACTTTGAAGTAGATAGCCCTGGTGACCACCTTCCTGCTGGCAAGAAGGGTGCTGATGAGCTTTTCTGAGAGTCCCTTTTTCCTTAATATTTCCTCTTCAGAAACCAGGCCGTCAGATTGAGGTAGGCTGGATCTGGATGAAAAATCTGCCCTTGATACAGAAGATCCGCCCCGAGTGGTACTCTCCAGGGGGGGTTCGCTGAGAGTTCTACTAGGGTGGAAAACCAGGGCCTCTTCGGTCAATACGGGGCAATTAGTATCAGACTTGTGGATTCCGCTCTGAATTTTGCTAACACCCGCAGTATTAGTTGAAACGGAGGAAAGGCGCAAGACAAAGGGAAGTCCCATCTGTGGGATAACGCATCTATTCCGAGGGCCAGATCCTGCCTCTGAAGAGAGAAGAAAGCCGGTGTTTTTACATTTCTTTGATTTGCAAAGAGGTCTACTTGAGGAGAGCCCCACTTCTCTGAGATTATCACAAATAACTACTGGTTTAGAGACCACTCTGCTTGTCTAATTTCTCTCCTGAGGAGATCCGCCAGGGTGTTTTCCGTGCCTTTTAAATGGACTGCGGACAACGAGGCCAAATTCTTTTCTGCCCAGCTCAGGATCTGACAAGCTAGCTCCATCAGAGTCTTGTTCCTTGTGCCCCCTTGTTTTGCTAGGTATAATACCGCCGTCATGTTATCCGTCAGTACCTGGACATGTTGACCTTTTAGAAACTGCTGGAAACAAAGGAGACTTAGGTGAATAGCCTTTAACTTCCTCCAATTTGAGGATCTTCTTGCCTCTGGTTTGAACCATACCCCCTGAGTTGTTCGTTCCGAGGTGAGCTCCCCAACCCCATGCATTCGCATCTGTTGTCAACCTGCGAGTTGCCGGGAAAGACCATGGAAGAACCTTTGGAGGTGTTTTCCTGATTTCTCCACCACCAAAGTGATCTTGTTGCCTTTACCCCTATCGAACTTCTTTTCCAGAGGTTCCTGGTGTGACCAGTTCAGAAAAATGTCTGCCTGTAGAAGCCGAGCATGAAAACTGGCCCACTGTACTGAGGGGATTGCTGCTGTCAATAGACCTAGCACAGACATGGCCTGCCTTTTGGACACCTCTGTGTTGGCTTGAAGTATCCTCAGAGCCATCTACATCTTTTCCACCCAATGTTGAGGGAGGAAGATTCTTTGGTTTTACTGAGTCTATTTCGTACCCCAGAAACCTTACTCTTTGAGATGGTATCAGATTTGATTTCTGGAGGGTCAGAAGCCAGCCCAAACCGTTTAGTTGTGCTTGGGTTACTTGCAGGCTGACCTCTACCTGATCTTTTGAGTCGGCAAACAGCAGCAAATCGTCCAAGTAGGTAACTATTGAGATCCCCCTCAGTCTCAGGGACTCCAGGGCTTCTGCCATCACTTTCGTGAATACCCAGGGAGAGGGAGAGGATGACAGGCTGAAAGGCAGAGCCCTGAACTGTAGGTGCCAAATCTTCCTCCCCCCCAGATTGACAGCCAATCGCAGGAACTTCTATGATAAGGCTGTGATTGGTATATGGAGATAGATGTCTCTCAGATCGATAGACGCCATGTAACATCTGGGGGTAAGTAGATTTCTCAGAGAAAATTGTATCCATCCTGAACTTTTTGCATTTTATGGACTGGTTCAGAATTTTCAGGTTGAGAATCAGCCGAAACTTTCCTTAAGGTTTTTTTGACCAGGAAAATGTGGGAGTAAAACCCCTTCCCCTCCTGATCTTTTGGGACTTGGGAGATGACACCTTGTTGCATCAATTCTCCTAACAGATCTCATAGCCAAGGCCTTCTCCTGATCCTCTGGAAGGTTTGTCACATAAAACCGACTCGGAGGTGCTTGTAAAAACTCTAGCTGATATCCCTGACTGATTAAGTTCATGACAAAAAGGACTTTCTGTTGCTCTTTCCCAAGATGGCAGGAAGTCCTGTGGCCTCCTGCCCACTGGGAGATGGTCAGTGCTTTTTTGGGGTCTGCTCTGGAGGTCTAAAGAGCACCCCTCCGCTCCCTTTTTTTGAGGGTTCCAGGGCCTTTTCTGGGTTTGATCCCTTTCTTTATGGGCTTGTTGAAAAGAGCGAACATTCTTCCTTTGCTACCCTGCTTTCTTTTTCTGTGGGAAAGCCTTTTTCTTATCCGCTGTCCTATCAAGGACTGTCTAACTCTGGCCCAAAGACCAGGTCACCTGTGAAAGGGATCCCACAAAGTTTTACCTTTGACGCTGAGTCTCCTGACCAGGTTTTCAGCCAAAGGGCCCTCCTGGCAGAGTTAACAAGTGCTGAGGACCTGGCTGACATCCTGATGGATTCGGCTGAGGCATCAGCCATACATTTTACCGCTCTCAACGGGGTAGGGAAGGACTCCAACAGATCTTTCCTAGAAGTACCTGCTACCATATGACCTTTGAGTTGTTCCAGCCAACATTCCATATTTCTAGCAACAACTGTAGCGGCCATCGCCGGTTTAAGGTTAGATAGGGACGAGTTCCAGGCTCTCTATAAAAGTGCACCTGCTCTTTTATCCATGGCATCCTTCAATACGCCCATATCCTCAAATGCCAGGTCCGTCCGTCTGGACACCTGAGGGAAAGCGGCATCAATTTTTGGTTTCTTGTTCCAAACTAACGCTTCGTCCTCTTAAAAAGGAAACCTTTGAGAGCTTTGGATAAAAACTGGCCCTTTTCTGGATTCTTCCTTTCTTTTTTGATTGTATCCAGCAAAACTTTTTGGACAGGAAAGACTATGTCTGGCTTCCTCAAGCCCCTGATACATTTTATCGTGTATCGATAGCTGAGTTCTCTTTTCCTGAATCTCCAAGGTGGTATATACTGCCTTAAGTAAATCATCCACCTCTTTCAGCGTTAGCTTGTATCTAGAAGATCTATTTTCTTCTTCCCCCTCATCCTCCTCAGAATCAATGGTTGAGGGAGGGATACTTTGTTCCTCTTCCTCTGACTCACTCCCCCAAATCCTGGAAGCAGTAGGAGGAAGGCTGGATTGGGAGCTGTTACTGGCTGGAACTCTGGCCCTGTTTTTTTCAGAATGGAACGTACTGTCCCTAGGGTCTCTGCTAGTTCTTTTGTTCTCTTTTCTGACAGATGAAAAGAGCTCTTTACACTCCTGTGTAGGATTCTTCTCTCACTAAACCTGCGATGCAGGATTTGCACAGCGGTTTGGGCCAGGAGTCCCTTAATGGGTACTTGCATGAAGGCCATTTTCTCCCTGTTGCTCTCTCTGACTTAGCGGTGGCTTTCTGAAAAATAGCAAGACATAACCGCACCCTCTATTAGGACGACATATAGCAGCCAACAGAGAAACACACAGTGCCCACAGCAAACACCCCTAAGTGCCCCAGAGTCTCCCTCCATGCTGAACTGCTAATAGAACATTCCCACTATAGCAGACAGCTGCAGGCCTAGCATAGACACAAAGAAAAAAAACACCCCCAGTGAGAAAAGGAAAGAGGTGCCACTGCACCTCTTCTACCTGGGCCTGGCCGGGAACCTGGGCTCCTGCATCCGCCATCGCTGCTGACGATTCAGCCTCCTCCACTGCGAACGCCGCCTGTGTGTTTTATAAATAGCTTCCTCCATGTGCCAAACAAAAGGAAGTCCCGGCCAGAAGACCCGCCCCTTCCTCCTGCGTTCCAGCAGCCGGAACCAATTGCTGCTACGCCCCGCCAGAAGTCTCCGCCCCGGAACTGACGTCACCTGCCCTCTGGGACTCGGCGCCGACATGCTGACACCAAGCATGTACACTTAGACAGAGCACACCCGCGGCCCCCCGAGCACTCTGGGTGGACGACCTCCAGCAGACTATTACCCCTGTGAGCCAGCGAAGGGACACCGGAGCACCCCCCTCTCGTGCAGGAAGGAGCTGGGTTGGTCAAAGAATAAAGCAAAGAAGGTACTGCTCAAACAAGCCCCTTGAAGAGAGCGCAGCCCCTCTGGTTCCCCAAGCAGGGCTTCCATGGCGGAGGAAACACTAAAACTGAAGGCATGGTGGAAGCAGCTGTCTTTAAAAAAGGCATTGTCACGCAGTGTCTCCTGTGAAGAGGTGGAGCTAAGTTCTCTCCATATGTATATCATTTAAACCACTCTATGCAAAGCTATAAAATTTTTTTTACTGCCACAAAAAAAGTAACTTAAAGCAGATCTCCACCCAAAAGGGGAAGCTCTCCTTATTTGCCACCCCCCCCCCCCCGGTACCTGGCTGATCCCACTCGCGGCTGATCTCGCCGCAGTAAAGTCACCCGGAAGTTCAGCCCCCCTCCTCCTTCTCCCGCCGCCGGCCAATTCACAAAGCACTGCGCGCTTCGTGCATGCGAAGTAGGGAACCGGGTGTGAAACCCCAAGGCTTCACTGCTGGTTTCCTGTAACAAGAAATGGCAACAGCAGCACCCGAGAGCCAATTGAAAAATTGGCTGGGGTGAAGACACCACTGGATTCGTGGACAAGAAAGTGTCCTAATATTAAGTCAGCAGCTACAGTACTTGTAGCTGCTGACTTCATTTTTTTATGAAGGAGTCTGGAGCTCCTCTTCAAAAAGGACTCTGCACAAGAACACAATAGTTATAAATCGATGCAATGTTCTAGGTCTTTGCACTAATTTTACATTTACAGTTAGCTACATATATATTTGGACACTGGCACAATTTTATTTTTTTTCCAGGTATTTATTAAAACCTATTCAAGCTATAGTTATATAATGGATATGATCTGGTTTTATTTGAGGGTATGTACATCCAAATCGTAGGAAGGGTTTAGGAATTACAGCTCCTAAAGCGGCGTTCCACCCGAAAGTGGAACTTCCACTTTAAGAGCTCCTCGCCCCCTGACATGTATTTTTTTTGGGGGGGGGGGGGGTTGTACCCTTTTTTCGTGGGACTTCCTGTCCTGCTTCCCATCCTCGGCCGCCTAGGCGACTCCTCCTCTCGCCCTAGGCGGCCCCTCCCTGCCAGCAATCTTCTGGGACACAATTCAGGTCCCAGAAGATAGGCTAGCCAAAAGGAGAGCACAGCGCGACTCGCCGTAAGCTGTCACAGGCGGGTGCCCACAGTTATCATGACGGCGCCGAGGAGGGGAGGGGGAGAGGAGCTAGCCTCCAGGCAGCCACTTCGCTGGAACGTGGGGCAGGTAAGTGTCGGTTTATTAAAAGTCAGCAGCTATTCTTTTTGTAGCTGCTGACCTTTAATAAACTAAAAAAACGTGTGGAACTCGGCTTTAAGTAATTGTAATTGGATAATTGAATCAAAAGCTGTTTCTAAGCCAGGCGTGGGCTACTCCTTTGTTATTTCTTCATCAATTAAGCAGATAAAAGGTCTGGAGTTGACGAAGTGTGATATTTGCATTTGGAATCTATTGCTGTGAACTTACATCATGCGTTTCATGCAAGTGAAACAGGCCATTGTAAGGCTTCAAAAACTAAACAAATCTTTTTAGAGAGATAGCAGCAACATAAGGAGTGGCCAAATCAACAGTTTGGTACATTCTGAGGAAAGAAGGATGCACTGGTGAGCTCAGCAACATAAAAAAGGCCCGGACGTCCATGGAAGACATCAGTGGTGGATGATCACAGGATCCTCTCTATGGTAAAGAAAACCCATTCACAACATCCAGACAAGTGAAGGACACTCTCCAGGAGGTGGGCATGTCATTGTCAAAGTCTCTAATCAAGAGAAAACCTTACGAGAAAATACAGAGGGTTCACCACAAGGTGCAAACCATTCATAAGCCCGAAGAATAGAAAAGCCAGATTAGACTTAGCCAAAAAACATCTAAATAAGCCAGACCATTTCTGGAAAAGCATTCTTTGGACAGATGAAACTAAAATTAATCTGTACCAGAATGATGCGAAGAAAAAAAAAAAAATAAAAATGTGAAGGCTTGGAACAGCTCATGATCCAAAGCACACAACGTCATCTGTAAAACATGGTGGAGGCAGTGTGATGGCATGGGCATGCAAGGCTTCCAGTGGCATTGGGTCATTGGTGTTTATTGATGTGACAGAAGCAGTAGGATTAATTCTGCAGTGTTTAGTGATGTACTGTCAGCCAAGATACAGCCTAATGCAGCAAAGCTGATTGGACAGCGCTTCACAGTTCAGATGGACAATGATCCAAAACACACTGCAAAAGCAACCCAGGAGTTTTTGAAGGAAAAGAAATGGAATATTCTGCAATGATCGAGTCAATCACCTGATCTCGACCCAATTTCAATTGAAGGCAAAACTAAAGGCAGGAAGACCCACAAAGAACTAAAGACAGCTGCAGTTAGAGCCTGGCAAAGCATAAAGGAGGAAACCCAGTCTTTGGTAATGTCCATGGGGTCCAGACTTCAGGCAGTCATTGCCAGTAAAGGATTCTCAACAAAATATTAAAAATCAACATTTTATATATGAAAATATTAATTTGTCCAATTAAATTTGAGCCAGTGAAAATGGAGGGACTGTGTATAAAAATGGTTGCAGTTACTAACATTTGTACTTGAGTTTAACCCCTTGAATTAAAGCTGAAAGTCTGCACTTCAAATTCATTTGAATTGTTTCGTTTTAATTTGATTCTGGTTGCATACAGAGTCAAAAATATGAAAATTGTGTCTGTGTTAGAGTTCTGTAATAATATATCAGATTTAGGTGGAAAGTTAGAGAAAATTTATCAGATTTTTTTCTCCTTCAAGACCAAGCTAAAAATTAGATTTTAACAGATATAAAACTTCAAATACCTATAGCGCTACCTCAGAAAGGGCAGCTGGTTTATGTTCCTGGGTCTTTTCACTCTATGTAGCAGCAGTCAGGCACACAGTATCTTACACTCCTCTAGCTCAAGAAATAGTCTAGAAGTTGCCTTAACAGTTTATTGCTGATCAACTTGGACGGGGATTAGGGAGTTGTGGGATATTTCAGAACACTAAACAAGGATGTAAAGACACTATCCCCTTTGAAACAGCTTCTCAATGCAGACCTCAAAGTGTTAGGACATTTAGTGGGCAGCACTGGTACACCATTTGCAATGTCCCAGGCCAAGCAAGCTTTAACTGAGTGTGGCTGCAGGGGTTAGACAGTTACACAGTGTCCCCATGGCTTGGATGTCTCCTTCAGACCCCAGCAGGCAAACTCATCTGTAGACTTCCCAGGAAAAAAAAAAAAAAAAGGATCCTCAGCAGGATGGCCAGAAAGGGCTGGTAGCCTCTCCTCAAGGGAAAAGAACCCTACTCTCTAGTCTAGTGCTTCAGACTAACTGGCCAACCACCATCTGGGCACACCTCCCTAAGGATTGGCTGGAGCTGCATAAATAAATAGTCAGACTGCTCATCTTATGCCCCGTACACACGGTCGGACTTTGTTCAGACATTCCGACAACAAAATCCTAGGATTTTTTTCCGACGGATGTTGGCTCAAACTTGTCTTGCATACACACGGTCACACAAAGTTGTCGGAAAATCCGATCGTTGTACATGTACGTCGGGACTATAAACGGGGCAGTGGCCAATAGCTTTCATTTCTTTATTTATTCTGAGCATGCGTGGCACTTTGTCCGTCGGATTTGTGTACACACGATCGGAATTTCCGACAACGGATTTTGTTGTCGGAAAATTTTATCTCCTGCTCTCCAACTTTGTGTGTCGGAAAATCCGATGGAAAATGTCCATTGGAAAATCCGACCGTGTGTACGGGGCATTACACTTCCACCGTCTATGTTCTGGAAAGCACCAAAAAACAGGGGGAAGCAGTCAAACTTGCAGCCTGCAGAGCCCAGAGCTGCCTAAGTAGTCAACACACACTGCTCTGCTGGTTACAGGAAAGCCACAGCATTAAATATGCCTACACAAACCTAGCAGCCTATCTAGGAGGGTGCTACAAACCTATAAACATTTTACGAAACTTCACACATGTAAACATAAACACAAACCTTTTTCTTCTCAAACTGATCATTAAACCCTTCAGACTCCTCCTCATGCACTACATCTTCCTCCTCAAATGACCGAGACTAGGGAAAAATAAAAAAGTTTGACCCCATGGAGCTTACAAAAATTACAGTTTACAGATTTCAGTGCTGTGTAGGAAATATACAAATTAGCAACAGACATAAGCAATACATACACGTCCAGACTTAAATTTGTTTTTTAAGCTAGCACGAATAGCTTCTAGGGACTCTTCCTCTTCATTATCACTTTCATCATCCTTATCAAATAAATCCCCATCTGCTAAAAGGCAACCACTGTCATTCATTAATGGCCCTTCTTCAGCCTGCACCTGAAACAAAAGAACAATATTGTTATAAATAAAGTGCAATTCCAAAATTTCTGTTTCTTATATCACTCAACTTAAAGTGGTTGTAAAGGCTTAAGGTTTTTCAGTATCAGCCTCCCCCCACCCAAATACATACCTGGGTCCTCTTTCAATCCAGTGTTGTCCCTGAAATCAGCATCTCTGCTCTCTCCAGCCATTGGATCCTGCTGCTGTTGATCAAATCCTGTGAGCAGGGAGCGAGGGTTGGATCCGAGCCACATTGTTAATGTCAACAGGTGGTACACAACCCAATTGAAAGCAAGCTCACACGTCTATCCCCATAGCAAGTGCTTGCTATGGGGCATGCACGGAAGAGGAGGAGCCAAGATAGCTAGCAGGGGACCCCAGAAGAGAAGGTTCAGGACCACTCTGTAAAACCATTGCACATAGCAGGCAAGTACAAACCCAATTCCAAATAAGTTGGGGAGCTGTGTAAAATCTACATAAAACAGGATGCAGCAATTTTCAAATCTCAAACCCATAATTTATTCACAGTAGAAAATAGAAAACATATCAAATATTTAAAATGGAAAAAAAAATAATAAAACACGACAATTTTAAAGAAAAAAAAAAAAAAGTAATTTTTAAATTGAAGGCAGCAACATCTCTAAAAAAAAGTTGGGACAGGACAACAAAAAGCTGGCAAGTGGTATTAACAAGGAAGAGTTAGAAGACTATTTTGTAGCTCATTAATTAGCAAAAGGTTAGTAACATGACTGAGTATAAAAAAATAGCATCTTAGAGAGTCAATGTCTCAGAAGTAAGGATGGGCAGAGGTTCACCAATCTGAAAAGCTGCACCCAAAACTTGAACAACTTCAGAATAATGTTCCTCAATGTAAAATCGCAACGACTTTAAATATATCATCTACAGTACGAAGTATCAAAAGACTCAATCTGGAGAAATCTCTGTGCACAAGGGACAAGGCTAAAAACAATATTGGATGCCCAGGATCAGGACTAAAAACAGGCATAATTCTGTAATAGACATCACTGCATGGGTTCAGGAATACTTCCAGAAATCACTGTCTGAGCATAGTTTGCCGCGCCATCCAAAAAAGCATGGTAAAGCTTGACCAGGCAGAAGAAGAACCCATATCGACACATGACACAGAAACGCAGACGTCTGCCTCTGGGCCAAATCTTAATTAAAATGGTCTGTTGCAAAGTGAAAAAAATGTTCTGTGGTTAGAAAAATTGAAAAGTTATCATTTTTGGCAACCACGGACACTGCATCCTCCAGACTAAGAGGAGAGGGACCTTCTGGCTTGTTATCAGCACTCGGTTCAAAAGCCTGCATCTCTGATGGTATTGGGTTGTATTAATGCGTATGGAAGGGGCAGCTTGCACATCTGGAAAGGCACCTTTAATGCTGAAAGATATATCCAGGTTTTAGAGCAGCACATGCTCCCATTCAGACAAAGTCTTTTTTAGATAAGGCCTTGCATATTACAGCAGGACAATGCTAAATCACATAATGCATCTATGACAATAGTATGGCTTCTTAGAAGATTTTGGGTGCTTAACTGGCCTGCCTGCAGTCCAGACATTTAAACCAAATGAAAATATTTGGTGCATCTAGAAATGAAAAATATGACTGAAGACTCAGGATTGTTGAGCAGTTAGAATCCCATATCAGGCAAGAATGGGAGAACATTCCTCTCCCAAAACTTCAGCACCTAGTCTCCTCAGTTCCCAGATGTTTACAGTGTTGTTAAAGGAAGAGGGGACGCTACACCGTGATAAACATGGCCCTATCCCAACCTAGAGATACGTTGCTGTCACTTTCAAAATTATTATTTTTTTTTTTAACCACTTGGCATGCGCGCTATGGCCGAATGACGGCCACAGCGCGGACCTGAATTCCCGGGAGGCCGTCATATGACGGCCTCCCCTGTGCACGCGCTCGGTGCACAGGGCGCGCGCCGAGATCACCGAGACTCGGGTGATCACCGATCTAAGGAAGGGGACGGTCCCGACCCCTTACCATGTGATCAGCTATCAGCCAATGACAGCTGATCACATGATGTAAACAAAAGATCGGTAATCGTAACCGGCTCAGATGTGAGGGACATCGGTCCCGAAGTGGAAGAGGCACATCTGCCTCATCAGTGCCACCTAACACTGCCCACAAGTGCCACCTATCAGTGCCACCTAGCAGTGCTGCCTATCTGCCTAACTGATCAGTTTTAAACTTTTTATAACAAAATATTAAAAAATTTTTTTTTTTTTTAATTTTTTTTTTAAATTCAGTTTACATTTTTTTAACAAAAAGTAAAAACTGCAGAGGTGATCAAATACCACCAAAAGACAGCTCTATTTGTGGTGAAATATGGGTACAGTGTTGTATAACCGCACAATTCTCATTCAAAGCACGTCAGTGCTGAAAGCTGAAAATTGGTCTGGATAGGAGGAGGGTTTAAGTGCCCAGTAAGCAAGTGGTTAAACGGTACATTGACGACCGCACTTGAAGCAATGCCTGATGTATCTCTATCTACATATCACAAAATTACATAGTTAATAATTTACATAGGGTTTATTATACTCCAAAAATATATGCCTGGCATAGGGTTGATGCTCCTAACTGCCTTCAATGCTCTAGAGAAGCTGGTACACATTATAGAGGCGTTCTAAGTTGTTCAGAAAGGCTTAGAAATACTTGACGGGGTAAGTTTTGGAGATTAAGCTGCAGGGATTTCTGAGCCCCAGACCCGTGAGGCAGCTATAGCAGGACTCAGAATGGGAGATTGCCGCGCTCCAGATCAGCGGGACTTGGGGGGGTTCCTGTGTAAGTTAACCTTACAGATTTTACTGTAAAGGTGAACTTACCCTTTAAGCGGCTTCCTATGGGGTCATTCAGTGGGGGAAGGAATAAATCGTGTACTGTCTTAGACTATCCAGAATGATGAGCTACATACACCTCTGCCACCTAAAGCTACTGCCAGTAAAAAGCATCCTCCAAATGGAAATGTAATGCTGTCTCAATTGTTCATTCCATCCCTAATAAAGATATTAGAAAATTCTAAAGATTAATGGCATTGATTTGATTTTAAAGTGGTTCTAAAATTAATGTTTTTACCATAATGCATTCCCTTCATTAACAACCTCCAGCCCGCCATATAGTAAAATGACAGGTGCAAAGTGGCTTTATCTTTCTGGGACAACGTCATATGACGTTGGCGCGCTGTGTGCCTGGGACATGCCGCATCCCCGATCTTGCTAAAGAACTGATGACTTTGCTCATGTGATCAGCTGGATCCAATTACATGTAAACCAGGAAATACCGGTTATCGGTTTTCCCCTCCTCACACCGCCAGCGTGTGAGGAGAAGAGAGCCAATCAATGGCATTTCCTCACAGGGGAGATCTGCACAGATAATCAGGGCCCCAATTACCAGTGCAGACCCAACAGTGCCCAGCAGCGATGCCAGTCAGTACCAATCCGTGCTGCATATTAGTGCCTCCTCATCAGTGCCCATCAGTACAGCCTATCAGCGCAGGTGTGAAGGAGAAAACTTACTTACAAAATTTTCAAACAGAAACTAAGAAAAACCTTTTTTTCGCCCCCAAAGTTTTCAGTCTTTTTTTGTTTTTTTTTGTGGAAAAAAATAAAAAACCCAGTGGTGATTAAATACCACCAAAAAACTTAGCCGGTCTCAAAAAAATGATAAAAATTTAATTTGGGTACAGCGTTGCATGACCGCACAATTGTCAAAGTGGGACAGCTCTGAAAGCTGAAAATTGGCCTGGGCAGGAAGGGGGTAAAAGTGCCCAGTATTGAAGTTAAGGGGGAAAAAAACAAAAAAAAAAAAACAAAAAAAAACCAAACTTGAGTCCTCTCTCAATCCAGTGCTATGCCAAATCACACCATGTATGTCTATGGATGCGCACAGCCCAACTTGGGAGTGCACCCACACGAGTCCCCATTGTTATTGGGGCACAAGCAGTAAAGGAGGAATGGAGAACGCTGGCAGAATACTCAATAAGGGGGGGGGGGGGGTAAGGGGCAGCTCTGTGCACAGAGCAGGTAAGTATAACATGTTTGTTTTAATTTAAATAAATGCCTTTAGAGCCACTTTAACGTCTACGTCTTCCTGGTGCCTTAGTTATACAGTGCCAACAGTTTGCATAGCACTTTACAAAATGGAGGGGGGCAATACAGTTACAACACAATAGGGATCAGAGGGCCCTACTCGTTAAAAAAATTACAATCTAAAAAAAGGAGGGATCAAGTGATACAAAAGGGTAATAAATGGGAACAGAATACTGGAAAATGCAGTACGGTAGCGATTACATAGACTTACAAATATATAAAGAAATCAATCTTAACATTTTGCTATGTGTAGTAGGAATCCGTCAAAAGAAAAAAAAAAAAAATCTTGTTCAGGAAATTCAAATTGAGGTTCCCTATAAAGTTCAAAATATATGCTGGATACATCCCAGCAGCCAATGAGATAATGATCCTAGAACTACAGCTGCTGCCTTACATTTACCTTTTAACTGATAATATTGTCTTGCACTTGAACACTCATAAGTGCTTTAACGTATAGTCCACCTAAACTTACCTTTGAACTTTTTGGTTTCCCCTCTTTAAGCTTTTCAATGGCTTTTAATTTCTTGTTTTCCTTCTCTCTTCTTCGTTCTGATTTTCCTTTCGGTTTTTCTTCCAAGCCTGTTTGTTTTTTAGATTTATGGCTTCTCTTCTGCTTGCTGCCTAAAAACTCTTTCTGTGGACTGTCCCGAGAGTTTCCCCCAATACTATGCAGCTTTTTAGAATCTGCATCAAGTTCTCTGGCATTGTCTTCATCGGTATCATCACTGTCAACCAATGCAGTAAGTATTCTGCGAGGCTTCCCCTTCTCTACAGTTTTGTTCACGTTGTCTTCTTCGCTTTCAGGGTCAAGCTCATCTCTAGCAGCAATGGTGCTAGTCTCTGCTTCAGGATCGCTGTCACTCTCTTCAAATAGTTTCTTGCTCTTTGTTTTCTTATGTACCAAAATTTCATCATCAGAATCTAAAGATGTTAAAAACAATTATTCTCTTTTATGTTTTTTTAACTTTCCAAATAAAGACAAAACCAGGATCATCTCACCACTAATTCAATGTTTAATCAGCAAACAAAAGCGGAGATAAACCTTTTTTGCGCTCCAAAGTCATGTACAACAATAGCCTTAAGACCCGTACACATGATCAGAAATCGTATGAAAAATACCGCTTTCGGAGTGATCGTACGATAATTGGATCATTAGTACAGTGCATTTGAGAGCCGATCATCACAGTTCATCCGATCAGACATGCACGAAAAAAAAAAAAATTTCGGACGATACCAGATCGTACGATTTTCGTTTAATCAGTACAGCAGTCATTCAAAAATGCAATAAAAACGCATTACAGCACATGACATCACTCTCAAATTTTTATTCTGTCGTACGAAAATTTGTGACATTAGTAAACTCTTCAGATTCGATCTGAGATTAGCATGCAAGAAAAAAATAAAACGGACGATCATTTGTCTGATAATCTCATTGTGTGTACCGGACATTAGACAGTAGCAAGGAATTGAAAATACTGAGAATTACCGTATATACTCGAGTATAAGCCGAGTTCTTCAGCACATTTTTTTGTGCTGAAAGTGCCCCCCTCGGCTTATACTCGAGTCAAGCACTTTTCTGCAGCAAAGAATAACATTTTCTGAACCGATTTTGGGGCCCCGTATCTCGGGACCACTTGGTGCTAGGAACCCCAAATTTGGTGTGCAAACCCACTACAACATATCCAAAGCTGGGGTTCCTAGCACCAAGTGGCCCCGAGATATGGGGCCCCAAAGTCGGTTCATAAAATGTCATTCTCTGCTGCAGAAAATTGCGCAACATTTTCCGAACAGACTTTGGGGCCCCGTATCTTGGGGCCACTTGGTGCTAGGAACCCCAGCTTTGGATATGTTGTAGTGCTCCGCTTGGTTTGCACACGAAGTTTGGGGTTCCTAGCACCAAGTGGCCCTGAGATACTCCGCCCCAAAGTCGGTCAACTGTGTCCATCTGCAGCAATGTCATTTCGGGACCCCTTGGGTCTAGAGACCCCAAATTTTGGCTGCAGCTAGGGGGCATCTAGGAACCCTTAACTACTGAGTTTGAAGTTCGGGGGAACTATGGCTGCAAATGGGCACAACGAGGCATGCAAATGGGCACAGTGAGGCATGCAAATGGGCATTGTTGACCCGCTTTTCCACTTACAGTAGCTGCACATTTCTCACCCTAGGCTTATACTCAAGTCAATAAGTTTTCCCAGTTTTTTGTGGTAAAATTAGGTGCCTCGGCTTATATTTGGGTCGACTTATACTCAAGTATATACGGTACTAATAGCATTATTTGGCTGCCCGGACATATTTTTGCAAAAGTGTGGAGCTAGCCTTCCAGGATACAGTGATAAAAATACCAATAAAAATTATAAACACTCACATCGAGTGACAGTACGCAACCAACAACAAACAAGTTTATCCAAATGAGGAGACAAAACAATGAAATAAGGTGGTAATTTACAAATGAGTCTAGTCTATAAAACAGAAGTATGAAATAGGCAACAAATGATCAGGAACGCATCATTTGTGTAATCATTTTCTTCTAGAAAAAAAAAAAAGTTTAATAATGCTTCTCATACCTCCATTCTGAATAAAATCCATTCTTTCCAGTTGGTGATTTGGAGAACTTGCCTCACAGCTGCCTTGACCACTATCTGAATCACTGTCCAAGGCCTTCAATTCAGAGGTATTTTCTTTCACACTTAAAAGTACCTTAAAAAAAAAAAATAATAATATAATATATATATATATATATATATATATATATATATATATATATATATATATGCTCTAAGGAGCAGGGCCCTCTGATTCCTACTGTATCAAATTGTATTTGTACTGTTTACCCTCAAGTTGTAAAGCGCTACGTAAACTGTTGGCGCTATATAAATACTGTATAATAATATATATATTTATTAAATCATTTAAAAAACATACTACACTATTTTATTAATATTTACAAACATTCTCTATAAATTGGCAGCAACAATATATAATTAACAGGTATGTACTTAAAGTAGACCTTTACTCACAATTAATGAATGCCATATTCTATATTCTTATTCTAAAGCTGGTCATAGAAGATTTTTTTTTTTAGCCAGGAACTTGTCTTGCATACAACCGGCACAGAATTGTCAGCCAACAAACACAAACGTAGCGACGTACTATGTGGCTTTTCAGCTCTTCGGCGCCACCCTTTGGGCACCTTCTGCTAATGTTGTGTTTGGTGAGCACGGATTCCGAGCATGCGTGTTTGTACTTTGGACTTTTGTCTGAGGGACTTGTGTACACAAGATCGAAAAATCTGAAAACAGACCGTTGCCCGCGGAAAATTTTAAAGCCTGCCATACAACTTTTTTTGTCTGCGGAAAATCCGACAACAATTGTCCGATGGAGCGTACAAATGGTCAGATTTTAGGCCAACAGTCTGTCAAAAACAATTCCCGTTGGAAAATCCGAACGTGTGTACGAGGCTTTAGTCTTCTTTTTTGAAGCAGGTACCCCCCTCGCACCCTCTTAATCCTTGCCTCGGATGACATACTGTATTTTTCGGTCCTTAAAACGACACTCCCCTCCCCCCCCCCAAACAATGGGGGGAAATGTCTGTACGTCTTATGGAGCGAGTATTGACTTAAATTATTACTTCAATGTTATACTTAACTGCTCTGTACAATGGTTTTGCAGAGAGCAGCCCTGATCCTCTTCTTTTTGGGTCCCCCCGCCAGCGATGTATGCTCCTCCTCACTCCAGAGTGCCCTCAATAGCTAGCCTCTTCCTATAGGGGCACTAGACCAGGCTCACTCCAGAGCCACGCTCCTGTGAATGGACATCATCCATTCACACAGAGCATGGCTCGGCCCAGCCCCCCACTCTCTCCTCATTGGCTCTCTGGCTGTGATTGACAGGAGCAGGAGCCAATGGCTCCCACTG